>NC_056729.1:114514770-114707270 GCF_019279795.1 Protopterus annectens | reverse complement strand
GAGGCAGCACTCTGTAGATGGCAAGACCTAATTACATGGATAACTTGCCATACATGTTCACATATCACTGTGATTCATAGAGTGAAACATAAAAGGGCCTGGTTTGCAAACAAAACATGTAAATGACTCTGAACGTATATAAATAAGTTTAATACTACCATATTAACTTGTGATTACTTGAGTTAGATGACAATGACAAATGAATTAGAAAACTGTAGACTTTTTAAAGTAAGAAAAAATAATAGAAATATTGCAAATTAATATGAAACAGATCAAAATAATGTAAGATTACCAAGTTCAAGTTAGGTTCTGTTTTATTCATTTGATGGGCACAGTACAATGGATTCAGGGAATACTGTAACGCTAGTATTTATAAATCGAAAATAATTACAGCAGCAGTGGACATGACCAGCCATCACAAAGAAAATCATTTACTTTAGTGCCATGTAGTGATTGTGCATACATGGTGGAAATGCAGTGATTTAACTGAGAACTACTGAAGTGGCAAAGATGTTTTGTTGGCTTAACATACGTGTGTCTTTACTGGGGGATTTCTGATTGTCACTGATGAATTAAAAGTGATGATATTGATTGCAAGAAAGTGGTGGGGGCTAGGCAAATGATGGCTTTGTTAACAAACTACTTTCCATGTTATTGTGAATGCATTCTTACTAGTGCAAATATTACTTCAGCACAACTTTACATGGCCATATAATTATGATGTTTATGTCACCTAAGTTTATTTTTTCCTGTGGATTGCAGGCATGCTTTCATTTCTTATTGTTTGTCTGATTACATCAAAGGTTTTTGTCTATCACTGTCGCATTTTTTTATGTGCAGTAATGATGCAAAACAAGGGATCAAGGTAGAGAAAGGACAACTTTAGCCAATCTGAAAAAGTATATCCTCATGGCAGCCCTTGGACATATTGCAAACATGCTGAGAGGGCACAACCGAGAATCAAGTTGTAATGACCATTAATGTAGTTGGAGGAAAGAACTGCATAATAACACAATGCAAGAAGGGGGCAAATGATGTAGTGGGATGTACTAGAGCCAAGGCAAGGCAGAATGCAATTGCTCATACTTGTAATGGGGAGGGGCAGCTAACACTTTTCCCTTTAACTTCAGATAAGGAATACCCCTTTTCTGTTCATAGGGATGACTGTGAAACAGAAGATGATGGGACTGAAATAATCCGAGGTGGTGTGGACACTGGCTATCAATGTTTGCAGCAGCATATGTCTGCTCAGGAAGGTTAGTTTAAAAAGAGTAACATATATTTATATATAGAGAGAACTGAATGCTGACATGGAGTTATTACATGAAACACATGAAAATTATTATTAACAGGTGAACCTTCAACATTTACACAGAATGACAATGAAAGCAATGTGCATCGTAAGTGTCCCCCATACCTCTGTACTCAGCATACAGTAGTGTATGCTACTTCTTTATTGGTAATGTTTTCAAATCATTTTTACAGTGTCAGCAGTGGTAACATACAGCTCTAATATACCAATAAATTTGGAGGCTGTCAGCAGCAGCAGCATGGCTGTTGGAGTTGATGATGATGATGACATAGTTATATTTATGGATCAGCCTGAGTAAAAGGACTCGCAGTCCCTGAGTTTACTGGTAGGATCTTCACCTCAAAATTTGTAATTAGCTCTGTAGGAAGTGACAGTGTATCACAAAATCAATTACATATCAACTGTACACTCCAGCTTGTGCAGGGAGCAGACCCATGCACCTCTACACCAGTATTGCCAAATCTTGATGAAAACGTTCAGGATTATGGAAGAAATTCAGAGGTAACATTGTTTACAATGACACCTTTTGCAAAGGGGTGTCATTCATAGGAATTTATTACAGCTACACCAGAAAACATATATAGCATTGGCTGCCAGGAAGCAGCTGTGCCACACCTCAGTTAGGGTTCAGAGCACAGTCACACAGAGTCAGCTGGAAATGGTCAGCATCCTCCCGGACATACCTGATGATTTCCAACACTACATGGAAATGGCACTGAGTAGGGATAATGCCATGATCACACTGATGTGTAGTGTGGTGGCACACCAAGAATCCACAGCTGCCTTCATTTGTATACTACTGTGGACTCGACAAACTACATTGTTCAAACTGAGGGAACTCTGCATATTATAAAAAACAATATGATACATTTTAATTCAATTGCAGGGTATGAACTCATGTTGAATAAGTAACACTTTTTAGAAATTATACCACTTCAGGAGATTCAGTACATATGTAGAGGCTTAGATACACCACCTCAGCTGAATACACTGTGCAAAGAAGTTAAAAATGTGATTATTTCTTATATGACACCTTACAACATCACTGAACAGGAGTCAGTGAGCACACAGGCACAAGTTTTACAAACAATAAATATGAGTATCTATTCTGAAATTAAACAAAAATAATTCATTAAAGATGATAAGGAATGTCAGATGAATAGTGACAGTAGACCATGCACTACACAGGATAGCCCACAGATATCATTGCATGCATGAATTATATTCTATGTTGTTTTTTAAAGAAAGGAAGCTGTAATCTGAATGTCATAGTCCATAGTGCTGCACTAGATGCTACCTCTTTTCCTGAGCTGCCGTATACTATACACACAACTGCTGCATGGGGTCTCTTACTACTGCTGCCAGCTTGTCACCATTAGTCATAGTAGTACTGGAACTAGGATATGCAATAACAGCATGCATGACATCACCACCAGACCATGATCATACTGTGCAGAAGGTAACATGCAGTAAACATCCTGCATGCAGTAGCTGAGTCAATTTAAGGGCACCCCCAGATTCACCTAGGCACATAAAATAACTCTTCATGATGCAAAAGACCCCCTTGATGACAACATATGTGTAGGGTCAAAACAAACAACAGCAGGGTCACCAGGACAAAAACCATAAAACAGTTTATTAAAGACAGGATAAGCACTTTCAGAAAATAATTTCCTTCATCAGATCCTACTATTTCCCAAAAACATACATATAGTCTTTTCAAAGTGACATAAGACAAACAAAAACCTCAGCATATAAAGAAACCAAATGTAACTTTGAAAACCATAAAACATCAGGCGTCACTTCCTACTGCTTTAAAAATAAACACTTCATAAATTGCATCATACAAATGTACAATGATATACACCTTTTGTACAAAAATAGTAATTTGTTAAAATAATAAAACATAAAAATATATATAAAAAGATGCACAACTATTAAACTTGGTACATGCAAAAAGATGTATTTATAAAACTGCTAATCAAAGTCTACACACCTTCAAAACAGGTTTGAGAGGAATGAAGGCATTCAAATCAGGAAAAACATGTGCACGCAATTCTGCTATCTAATGTGTTTCCCTTATCTCTGTAGCATTATACAGAGCTCCACCTCTGATGTTAAGATTAATGACATCTTTAACCATATAAGAAAAACTATGATCAGAATGGAGTGCTATATGTTGGAACAAAGCATTATGTTCTAAACAATTACATATAGCATACTGATGTTGTAGTATACATTGTTTAAATATTTGATTAGTTTTGCCTACATAAAAACTAGTGCAATGATTGCACTTAGCAAAGTATATCACATTTTTATTAGTGCATGTTGCATATCCTCTGTAAAAGCAATTCTTATGTGTATTCGGATGTGCAAACATATTCAAATTATTAATAAGAAGTCATGCTTTGCATCTCCTACAAGGGTATATGCTCTTCTTATCCGACACTAATTTAGACATACAAGTGTTAGTTGATCTCTTAGTGGATGAATAGAGGTTCCTATTAGAACGACGAAAACGCATTTTGTCAAATGCATTTTTGTCGACCCATAAAGAGCAAACAGGCAAAACAGCGAAGCGGCTGTTCAGAGAATTCTTTCCCTAGGATAGAAGTCATTTGACTGCTTCGTTGCTTTGCCGTGTTCTGCACTGTAGTGTGATCCCTTGTCTGGTATAGCTCCCAAGCGTGAATGTGCAACAGTTACTGACCTTAGGGTTATGGTGCGGGTTAAGGTAAGTGCATATGTATGAAAGTGTTTACTGTTTTTTTTTGCATTAGATGTATGGTTGAGTTATGTGTGTATGTGTTTTCAGCTGTTTACTTTTATTTTGAGGGGGAGAATTAGGGTTAAGGTAAGTGTGTATGTGTTTGCAACTGTTTACGTAAATGTGCAAGAGTTACTGACCTGAGGGTTTGGGTGCAGGTTAAGTTAAGGGCATATGTTTTAAAATGTTTACTTTTTTTTTCCATTAGATGTATGGTTGGGTTATGTGCATATGTGTATTTAGTTGTTTACTGTTTTTTGTGAAGGGCTACAGTTAGGGTTAGGGTACGTGTGTATGTGTTTGGAAGTGCTTAATGTTTTTTTTTTGGGGGGGGGGGGTTGGAACAGCGATTTCTTTCCCTAGTAAAGAAATCGCTGTTCTGTGGTTTCAACATTTTCAGTTTTCGCTGAAAATGTGTCGATAAAACATTGTTTGTTGTTTTCAGCATTCAATGTTTCAATATAGACCTGATGAATAGATAGGGACAATAGTTGGTTCTGTTCCCTATTTTTGTTATAAAAGGAACAATAATCTGATGGATTTAATATGCCATAGATCAACTAACACTCACATTTCTAAATTAGTGACAGATAAAAAGGGTACATACCCTTCTGGAGAGAAAAGAAAAAAATATTATTTAGCTTATCAACAAGATGTGCACTGGGCATGTTAGTGTGCAGGAAAAGGTGGTAGAGTGAGCTAGTGTGCCAGTTATGGGAATCATGTGCACTGCCAGGATGTTGGGTTGAGATGTTGGTGAAGTACCTCCATGGATCACACATTACCTGACAATTTATGGAATGGTAGCCCTTCCTATTGCTGAACTGCTCGTTATGTGGACCAGATGGGAACCTAATTGCAACATGGATGCAATCTATTATACTGAGAACCTCAGGGTAATGTAACATGTCATAAAGGCATGCATAGTCTGGACTCAGTCCTGAGATGACATTGCTAAATAGATGTACTGATCTGCATTTACCAAGAGTACATCCCAGAGGTGACAGAACATCCTCCGGGCAGAAACCTGTGAAATATCCATTGTATCCTCAGCCTGCCTCTGGAACGTCCCTTTGACAATTATAGTGAGTGTTAGATATACCTTAATATCCAAAAGCATAGGAAGTCCACACATCTTCCCCAGTACCCCTGTGGGGACCATACATAATCACTAAAATACTTACAATATCTCTCTCAACTTGAACTTATCAATTATCTCCTGATTGTAAAAAATATAATGTGTTATTCTCTGCCCAGAGAATAAGGATTCATTGGCATACTCTGTTTTACATCATTTCTCATTTGTATTTCATTATGACTTCATTTGCTTATGCTTATTCTCAACCATTGTTCATTAGCATAAGTGACCTCTATGAATTGCTGCTCTGATGAACTCATTCACAGACAGCATGGATAGTCTTTACTCATTCATATAATTATTATGAATACCACCCAAACAGTTCATCAAGGCTCAGTCCTGGATGTGACCTTAGTATTTATCTTAGCTGTTTCCTGTCCAATTGTCTGTGGCTATTACCTATGCAATATTTTTATTTATTTTTTATTTAACATTTGTTTACTGGGATGCAACAGGGACAAGGCCCTGCCACAAGCCCTAAGAAAGTTCATTCAAGCTTGAACAATGGCTTAGCAATTTTGACTGAATACTTAATCAAATCCACAGATCTCTCAGTCAGTTCAGAAAGTGAGATTTTCACTGAAAAGGTCAGGTTTATCTATGTCCCACTCTAAATATATGCATATCACTAGATTTATATCAAATTCCATGGTTAAAAAAAAACAAAAAAAACAGTCAATTATAGGATGCCTGTTTCAAGTGAAAGATCATCTTCTTACTAACTCGAGACACAAATCTATTGCTTTATGACTGTTTCTAAAACTCTTGTATGGAAATTATCCCCACAAGCCTCTACATAAATAATAAAACAAAAGCTGAAAATGTATATGACAAACTCATTCTTCTTGGCCTTTACTGGACATACCACTGTGACTACTAAGATGGCCACCAACAAATATCCTTAAGAGATAAACTTGACTCAATGTTGATGCTTTCTACCTCCTCCTGTTTCTCCCAACCTTCTATTTTTTGTTTTCTAAACTTACTAAACTTGTACTCCACCCCTCCACCCAGTAATCTACACTTCATCAGGGCCTTCCCATTAAAGAAAAAAAGGAAGAAAATCATCATCATTACAATGTAGTCTTTACTATCATCATGGGCAGATCCTGAAAAAAAATAAAACTCCTGGATGACAATTTAGCAAACAAATTTTTCTGTGAATTGAAAATAGAATTGCAGATTGCAGACACAATTTGCTTGACTGTTAAATGTGCATGCATTAAGCACTCATCCTGAAGCACAGAGATAGCTGTCTTCCTCACACTTCCCTACTGTGTGCATCCCCATTACCAAATTCACCTACTTTTGCCAATATCTACTCATGCCTTTTCCCCAGGGCTGGAATAAGTCCTGACTATTTAGTTCTTACACAGTCTGCCTCTGTTCTCACTTATAGTAAGCCCTGTGTTTTTCACTGATGCAAGAACTCCATTTTCATTAGTTTCTTGTGAATACCTCCTGTGACAATATAAGTGATACAATAAAGGATTTATGTCTTGCATTCTCCTTGTCATGGCACCAGATGTATATACTTTTATTGCCAATCAGCTGCACAAACATATTTGATCTATTTTTTTTTTTTTGCTGTTAATTATTTACTTCATATAACTATTGTTAATTCCTTTATGCATCTTCCTGAAATGATCCCAATTGTCATTCATCTTCATATGTTTGTTGTTTATATTTTTGTTGCAATTAGCACAACTGTTTAGTGTGTGTGTGTGTGTGTGTGTGTGTGTGTGTGTGTGTGTGTGTGTGTGTGTGTGTGTGTGTGTGTGTGTGTGCGTGTAGAGTTTATCTGACTGGGCTTTCAGTGAAAATGGGCCTTAACCCAGATGGAATACATAGCCAACAAAGCATAAACAAAAATGTGTAAACTCTGTCTATTCCAAAGTTATTAAATCAGATTCAAAAAAATATTATTGTGAACAAATGTTCCTCTTGATTATATTTTAAGAAAATACTTTTTTCCTATGTTACTACCAAACCCCAGTGAAACAATAAGCAAGCCCTGAGAGAATATCCCAAGTTTTCCTACTGTGGATCAGGTAAATAAAAGAGGGCATGCAAGGCTTGCATTGTTACTTCTCAGATTACAGTATTATTACAGGAAATATGCAACTACCACTGAGACTACACCACTGCCCTGTGTACTAGTATGTTTAAAAGAGAGCCACAGATACAAAAAAAAAATAGAATATAAAGCCTAAGAAAATCGAGTCCGATTTTTCACAGTAAACAAAGAAATATATTGACATTTATGCATGTACGTAATGTATTTTCTGGAAGAAATAGTCTACATGTTATGAGTTTTACTTTTTTCTTATTTAATGTTAAAAAAACAAAGTAAATATGGATCATGATATTTTTGCCTTAATTAAAGGAGCAAATTGGTACAGTCATAGTCAGATACGAGTTTCACTGAAATAGCAGTACTAGGTGCATTTTGTATCTGATTTACCCAAGATAATTCTCTGATTATTTTATAAACCCTGAAATGGAAACTGACACATCCCCTCGATACTAACAAATGTACATTTTTCAGGTATTTCACTTTCACCATCTTACACATTGCATTATCCTATGCTGACATAAAGATGGGTATATGACTACTGCACATGGCAAGGAATACTGTGTTAGCCAAAAATATACCTCTATAATACTGTTAGTCCATTAGAAGTAAATCATGCATATTTCATAAAATAAGGCAATGTTTTGCAACTTCAACCATGACCAAAACACATTGTGCTGAGGGAGAGCAATGTGGTACAAATTCATTAATCATTGATTTGTATTGACATCTTTGTATATGGAATGAAAATCTTGGGTACATTTTATATTTGATTTCCAAGAACAATTTTGTGAAAGTTTTGTGCTATGTTCTCAAGAGGGTGTCTAAGTTCTAGCCATGAACATTCATTTCAAAGTAAGAGTTGGGCATGTTGCACTGTACTATTTTTTTTTCTGGACTTTGTATAAAACATCTGTTAAATGTGAGGAATGTAGTGTGTGCCCACAATTTATTTGTTCTGAGTGATCAAATTTGTATTTATTTAAGAAGAGGTGACATACTTTGCCATTGGATACATGCCATAATCAAAACTTCTTTGTTGACATTTGCAATATGGCTATGTCAAACTTATAGAGAAGCTGCACCAAAATTTAAGGGATTAGTAATAAAAATCATGCAGCTTGCATTTGAATATTTAAATAAAGTTAACTGAAAGGTTTGTCAAGAGTTATCAAAGAAAAAATACATCTGGTATACAACCATTGGTGTGCACCATCATTTAACAGCAATAATCTTTGGTGCTTCAGCTTCCATTAGAGCTTTACCTGTCATGTCGGAGGGCTGCATAAGCCGGAACATATCTGTAACAATTTGTCATTGCAGAGGAAGTAAAAAATATAGCATGCATATTTCAGCAAAAGCATCAATACTACACTGCAAACATGACTTAATCAAAGCTCTCTCTCTTGATATGGGGCAACATGATGCAATCAAGCATGCCACTGAAACTAAGAACTGATGTATACTGAAGTCCTAAGGGAAGAATAGCAGCTATATGTGTATTTAATGAAATTAGTATTTTGTTATAACTTTAAGAAATTTTATAAGGTCTCTGAAAGATACATTAATATGTGGCCTTTAATAAATAAGTACAAAATAATAGATTAGTGAAGCATTTCCATCTTAGTCCAGCATCTTACATTATTATTGCTTTGTATTAAGGCTGATAGATGTATTCATGTCAGGGGAGATAATGTCTTAATTGGTGACATATATTTTAGTGTGCTGTCATTCCATCCGCATATAAAATAATATACATTTCATCAAACAAAAGTAGCATTTTTGTCACTACACCCATGCCACTGTTTTAATTCTGTATGGCAAGAGGCAGTGAGCTGTTATCAGATTCAGTACTGACCTACAATAAAATCCCTAAATGACAAAATGGTAGCTTGGGGTGTAACTTGCACCTGACTATCTTCTTGTCATTCTCTGAAATGCTTACTAAGAGTTTTCACATGGGGACTGATATATGTAATTTTATACCAGTATCCAATATTTCATGCATATTTACTCAAATTGACTTTTTTTGCTGAAATGCTAAAGTTCCATTAAGGCATTGTGAGTTTGGAGTATGTTACATTAGGAAAAGACATGCAGGGTTCAGATTCCTGCTTGTTAAGCTGGAGGTGCACCGAGGCATTTTTTAGCCTTCTGTTTCACTGAAATTGACTATCACTGGAGATATTCTCAACAGGTATACTATAATATTTTTCATATAAAGGTACTAAATATAGAATTTTATACACATTTAACTCCAGAATATTGCAGTATAGTAGTTTTTGTATGTGTGCAGAACACGACCGATATATATCTTTATTGCATTACCATAGATCAAAGTTAGGAAGTGAACAAATATTTATCAGACTGATCAAACATTATTTTGTCATTGTACCATATAATCACCAACACTGTCTGTGATGATGGAACAGTATGATGTGATCAAATTCAGCACAATACTCTTAAATCCCTATGTGTAGAATAGAACTCCTAGTTGTATTTTGTACCTAACTGTTATATTATATTTTTGTTATATGTTTATTAAGAACTCTCAAAGTGTGACTGGCATATGGCCTTTTACACAAGGATATCAAAAGTAGAGTTTCATAGGCATTTTACACTGGCAGTCTTGCATTTCATATTATACTTGGATTACATTATAGGAGGGAATATGACTTCTGCTTATGCTGAGGAATGCAGTACATAGCCATTTTAAGTCTTTACTGACTTAATATTACATCAGAAGTAGTGATCGTACACAATATTTCTTTCTCTAAAGTATGCTTTTTTATTATTGCATTTATGAATGTTCTCCTCCCTAAAAGAAAACATGTGCACATATAGCGTGCTGTACATTACACGTAGAGTTTAGCACAGGTGACAATGTAAATCATTATCATCATCCTCATCACCATAATCATGATCATTGTCAACCCTCTTTTTTCATTTTTACATGGAATCAGAGTACAGTGTCAACTGTCACATCTCTCAATTCAGTGCTACTATCCTAATTTCTTTGACATTCATTCTCAAGTATGGCAGGTCTTATCTCAAACAAGCCATTGATCTCACTGCCAGATATTCTTGTTTATGTTTGCCTTTTTTTTCTTTTTTGGTTTAGTAAATGTCTGCTGCTTTTCTACACATGTGACTGAATCACTGTAAACTGTGTTTCTTTACATTCTCTGCAATCATGGCTTCAGCTTTATTGTCCACAGTTCTTCATCTCTCCCACAGTGTGTAATCCGTTATCCCCCTCACTTCAAGCTGCTTCGGCTCTGCTGCCTTCTGTGCCTGGGTTTTTGTCCTTTACTGAAGTACTAGTTGTACCATTGAGTTACACCCCCCATTTTCACTTTCTTTGATATTCTTCTGTCATGCACTACCCCTAACATATTTGAGTCAGTTGACTGCTGCACCTCTGATTCTAGCTTTGAATTCTTTATTGTGATATTAGTGAGAAAGGATATGGGAACTGATTTGTGATCATGAATAGCTTATTCTCCTTTCCCAACATGACCATCATCACAGGAAACTAAAAAAAGAGTTCTGTAAAAAGTCACACCAGCCAAGGATATGACAGGAATTGCAGATACAAGAGCTGAATTTGGCTTTTGGAGAAAAAATCTTATTTGTGGTTGAGGGCTGCAAAAAGTGCCATCCAAAAATGTGACATGAGAACCCCAGTTTTGCCCATTAATAGAGAACCTCTTTCCCACCATAAACAATGCCAATGTGTTATCTTGTAGCAGACAGTATAACAGCAGTCATTACCAAAGTTCACACACTGTCATACAGAATAACAGTTAAAAGAGTTTAGTAGCTGAAAATGATCAGATGCTCAAATACTGCCAATTTGCATGACAAATGAGGTAGTTGTACAAAACAGTATTTCTCTATCTGCAGGATATATCTGTATTTGGCTGACTTATGATCTAGAAAAATACAACTGGTGCATACAGACAATAAAAGTACATCACTATAAAAGACAGGGTAGATCATAGGTATGTGATATCTTGAAAATAGCTGTCATTTGTTAATTTCAGATCGGATGATTATTTTCTTAGGTTTTTCATAGCAAAACAAGTAAAAGATGTAAAAAGAAAACATACAAACCCATACCCTGCACCTCCCACTCCTACCGACAATTTATGTATATCAACTCAGAGTCTCATAACAGTAAAGAAATGACAAATTCAAAGTTTTCAATGTTTCAATATTCTGGGTTTTAGATATTTTGTGCCAGCAATAACTTGTAGATGTTTTGACTTAAGATCAAATGACTATAACCCATATATATATATATATATATATATATATATATATATATATATATATATATATATAAATCTACTTTGTTTCGTTGAATCTCATTTCACTGAATTTCATTTCACCCCAACCACTTTGATGAAACCTCAAACTACTGAAAACTCATTTTACTGAATCTCATTTCACTGAATTGCAGTTAGTATATATGGCAATGTGTACAGTACTGTAAGACAAGTAAAAGGTAAATGCCCTTTTCCCCACTGTATAGTTAGGGGGGTGTTGGGGCACATCCCCTCACATTGAGAGGTGTGGAGCATAGCCCCCCACTTAGTTTGAGTACATATTATCTTCTGGAGAGAGTTTGTCATTGATGTTGTAACTATGCATGTCTATTGTTTAAAATGCATTGTTTTTCAAGTTTTTGGTAAAAATACAATATAAAACCAACAAGGAGGGGGCTATGCCCCCCACACCCCCTAACTATATATACTAACTGCAGGACCGCACTACAGTGGGGAAAAGCGCATATACATTTTACTTGATTGAGAGTACTCTACACAGTGCTATATATACTAAGTTCAGTTCAGTGAAATGAGATTCAGTGAAATGAGTTTGCAGTAATTTGTGTTTTTAGCAATGTGGTCGGAGTGAAATGAATTTCAGTGACATAAGATTCAACAAAACAAAGTAGACCCATACACACACACACACACACACACACACACACACACACACACACACACACACACACACACATATATATATATATATATATATATATATATATATATGTACTGACTGAATTTGGTCAACACTAACGTTGGTCAAATCTGTTTAGCCAAAAAATTTCATATTGACTAAGCAGATTGTGACAATGTGAGGTATTGCCATCTGTGCCAGGGAGAATAGGCAGTGCATGTGTAACATATGCCAGCATAGTTAGCAGGAGTTTTGTAAATCATTTTGTGTTCATTTGACTCTTACAATGACTTGTACAAATGCTTGTGTTAAAAATCTATCAAGAGTGGTATTATAACTGATTAAATGTATATGTTTAAACATATAATTCTGGAAAGGAATAGTAGAAGGTTTTGAAATTGTTCCATAATTTCAAATGAAAAGAGTGCATTGTACCAGAGTGCAGTAATCAAATGTGATGTTATTCCATAACCAGCACTGAGAGGATGGAACGCTCACAGCAGTTTG
Source organism: Protopterus annectens (assembly GCF_019279795.1). Lineage (NCBI taxonomy): Eukaryota > Metazoa > Chordata > Ceratodontiformes > Protopteridae > Protopterus > Protopterus annectens. The sequence continues at coordinate 114,694,504 of NC_056729.1, read as the reverse complement.
TTTGTTTTTCTTTGAAACCTGATATAAAAATCTATGATAGTTAACACAGTCAGTTCAGTTAGTTGTTCACTTGAGTTGAGTTCAGTTCAGTTTAGTTTGAAGCTCACCACCTTGTCTTGTGAAGGTAAGCATCTCAGCATCTAATCTCACCTTGCTGTATTAATTACGTTAACTAGGGAACTGTTATTCTTTAGACATTCAGGAAATACAGGGAGATTAGTTAAGTCATATTTTTCTGTATCTGTTTGAATCTGTCCAACTGTGTTATTTTTATTTCTCCTGTGATTTATTGTACTTATATATTTAGTATTATCATGTTTTCTATTTTATTATTTATCATTAAATATTTTTATAGCTTTCATTGTGGCTGGTGTTTTAGAGGATACTTTTAACATATTGATAGTACTTGTGATTATTTTTGTGATGCCTTGGCCACTGCAAAAAGCCTTGCTGCTTTGGTTGCACTCTACCATTTATATTAGTATTGATTTTACTTAGCATGATTGGTTACCCTTGTAAGAGACTTAGAGTGGCTGATTAGTGGCAGTGTGGTTACCTTATAGTCTGGGCAGAAGGGGCACAGTTAGTAAATCTGTGCCAGCCTTTCCCAGGAGTATGTGTGTGTGTAAAAAACAAATATTTTGGTGTAGATGGGTCAGCTACTTGGAACTGAGACACAGTGCTCCAAAGTGAGCCTTGTCTGGGATCTGGAGAGACAGAGATCCCAGTTCTAGGTCTGGAGCATGTTCCCTGTGTGCTCTTGGGGAAATTGTGCTTGATGCAGAGATCTGCATTTGAAAATACTGTGTAAATCCATTTTTATTTTTAGTGACTGTCCCTCATGAGTGTTAGTGATGAAGATTGAGACACCTTGATTACTGGCATGGAGTAGAAAGCCCATCATAGAGATGATCAACAGGTGTGCATGATCATACAATTCTTGGGGTAGAAAAAGATGCCTTTTTCCTGAGACTGTGTGGCCTCAGAGTCAGTGTATATAATTAGCAGGGGTGTGGGTTTCAGAGAGGTCCCTCTCCATAAAAACAATGTTTTAAACTATTTTTGTTTTTACAGGCTTTGCATTCTCCAAAACTGTCAATTTGCATGTGCATAGTAGTGTGTCAGCATTTGCAAAGTCAGTCTTTCGGTATCAACTTTGTAAACCTTGATCTTTGGGTATTTCAGTCATTATCACTACACATCTACATGTGGTATATACACACACACACACACACACAGACACACACACACACACACACACACACACACACACACACACACACACACACGTGTGTTGTCTCTCTAACACCCATGTTATATATTAATAGTGGCTTATCTCATGATGTGTGAATTTGGGGTACCTCAGATCTAAAATAAACCTTAGGATTTGCTTTGCTGTTCTAAAATATTCCACTATGTCTGCGGTTATCAATCCTTTCATCATTCCTTTTTCTGTACAGCTGTAAATCAGTTTCTTGCTATCATATATTCATCTCACTCAACAGTTTCATATTCATTAGTATCAGAAAGCAAAACCAACAATTTTTCTACATAGCATTTTGGACTTAAAATCATCATGGCCCTCCTTTATCTGCAAAAAAAATTATATGCCTATAATAACCTGCAAATCTGTTAAAAGTTTTTTTTTAGGAAAGATAAATTATAAAACTTAACGACAATATTCTTTAATATATCTCTCTGACCTCAGCCTCACATGTTTTTTAAAGTTTGCTAAATCTGCTTTAAAAGGAAGAATGTTTACAATTGTTTTTTTTAAATCAATTTACAGCATTATTTGAGTAATTATTACAAAATAAATAACACAAACTTAATCTATGCATGAAAACATTAATGTATGCTATTATTTTTATCACCTTCACCTCATTGAAGATGCAAAGTTACAACACTTGTTCAAGGGTACATGTAAATTTTATCTCAAAGCAGAATGGTTAAGGCCTGTTATCCAGTGGCAGTTTTTCTTAACACTAAGATGTGTCCAGACTTGCCTTGAGATATACTGCAGACGAAAGGATTAATTAAGCAGTGCATAGGTTCATTGTTGCAGATGAACATTACTGACCAAAGGTTTGTGGCATTTTATCTCATCCCAAAATGTCTAATATTATAATGATAAAAACAGTGTGGCAATATCCATAACTCTTTGCTTCTATGCACTGATTGTAAGGCATTGTAAGGATTTTATAGCCAACAATTTCAAAGCTACAAAACAATTTACACTCTTACACTTTTTCTGTAACACATATTAGATCAGGGCAGGAAAAGCTCAAAGTACAACAAAAAACTGTAACTCTATGCCTCTAACCTTAATTTGCCTGTTATATGTTCTCATCACGGATGACTGGAAATTCACCTTTCATGTTTTGCTTTGCTTGATTCTTGACAGGAATCTCATATATCAATGTCAGTAAAAAATTATGCTGGTCTCGATTCTTCTAGCATTTTCTTCATCAATCTCCGTGACATAGATGTCAAGAAATGTATGTGTATATGTAACACCAGATCCCCTTTACACATCATCCAAACAACAAACCAAGATGAAAAAAAGATACATTATGTGACATCTATTGCAGATATGTATGTTCCTTCAACATAAAGATATAGCATAGCATTATCATATTTAACAAAAAACAACTTAAAATCAATATTTATATGATAGCAATGGTAAAGGAGTTTCATGCTCTCAGGTTTAGAACTGATAAGGTTGTGGATGCATATCATACCTTTCAACCTCTTAGTGCAAGAAATTTTGACCAGGCTATAAATAATGGTAGGACAAAGGGTCAGAAATAGGGACAAATTTTAAATATTACTCTTATAAACTTTGAAAGCTGATAAAATAACAGGTTTTGCATTAGTATTAAATTTCTGAACAATATGATTTCTGAAACTCATATGTTTGTCATGACTTTCTGCATCCAATCCTCAATGATTTGCCAGAAAACCAATGTGTTTGTAAGGGACAGACCAAATATTTGAGGCAAAAATTTGGACATTCTTTGAAAATCTGGACAGGTCACAGGTATGACGCATATTACTACATGATGGAGATGTCATTTAATTTAAAGCCAATATACTAATCCTCAGGTTTCTTTTATTCTTTTATTTGATTGAATGAAGCAATTATATACACAGAATAAAAATGCATAGACATATTACTATATGATAGAGATGTCATTTAATTCAAAGTCAGTATCCTAATGCTCTTGTTTCTTTTTCTTTTATTTGGTTGAATGAAACAGTTATATACACAGAATAAGAATGGATAAACACACACACACACATACATATTAAGGGTGGCTTCTGGTATTGTCTGCCGGACTACCAAAGGAAAAAAAATGAATTATTTTCTTATTATTTAACTTTTTTGAATGCTAGCAGGTTTATTTATTTGTTTATTTATTTTGCTACCTTACTGGAGCTTGGAGCTCTGCTCATTGTACTGTGCATAAACAAAATTCCAAACAGTTCTAAGTTTCCGTCAAAAAAAAAAAAAAATGGAAAACAGAAATTGACTTACTCCAGCTGTCAGACTGCTTTTAAAATGGGTAATCTTTACAGTTAATCTAATCGGAGACTAAGGTGAGTATGTAAAGGACAGAACAATCACTTTTAAAAATGCTCCCAAATTGCTTTATGACGTAGTGGGGAGATGTGTCTATAATTAAAAAAGAATACGACCTCCAAAGCTGTAAGGAAAACACTTTAATAACTGGTAAGCGCTTTTGTATAACACTTCATCAGTCCATAACATAGACCAAAAAAAAAAAATTATCATGTAAATACACAACCAAAGATAGCAATTAAACCAATCAACCTATAAGAATAGTTCTTTAATTGAAAGACCCAGATGCCAATTAATCAATAAAGTAACCTCCTAGTTTTTAAATAAGGTTTTAAAGAAACACTATCATTCAACCCATAACCTTTGTCTGCCTGTAGCAATAGAATCCATTTTAATTCTTCACATTCTATCTTATTAGACAAACTACCCACCCTAATATTCTCAAACAGAAGACTTAACACCATAAACTCGAAGGAATGACCTTCATTAGCTTTTTGCATGTTTATTTAATGCATTAGTAGAGACATCCCTCCTTACATCACCTATATGCTCAAGCACCTTGTCCTTTAACTTTCTGGTTATCATACCTACATAGAAACACGGGCACATTTTACATGTTGCCAAATAAACTAAATTCATGTTGGCACAGTCTGCATAAAAATCTACTTCATATTTGACTCCTACAATGGGATGGATGAAGGATTTTTTCTTTGAAATAAAAGGACATGCCTTGGATGCACAACAGGGAAAAGTTCCTATTTTATCAGATATCTTTACTCTCTTTTCATTTTTGCATAACGTAACCTTTGTTTTAAAGATGGAGCATTCTTAAAAGCAAAAGAATGTGTTGACCCAACAATACTTTTTATTTTCTCATACACTAACAACACCTGCCAATTGCGTTTAATCATATTACATGCAAATCCAATATTGCCTGCATAGGTTAAAGACAGCCTCAACCTAGAATCCCCTTCTATAGTACTCCTCTCTCTTTTAAGACAATGTTCAGAATAAAATGGTCTCCCAGTACTCTCCCTTAGCTCTTTAACTTGAGCCAATACTTCCATGACCTCTGCTTTCTTATACACCCTTTCTATGAATTCCAGCATTACTGTTTCAAAAGCTTTATCCAGTTCCCTAGAGTCTGTATGCAATCTAGATACTCTCAGGAACTGGCTCTTCATGGAACTCCTAAACACAAAACGGGAGTAAATACTAGAACAATGTAACTTGCTGTTCTTCCAACAGGGTTTTTAAATAACTCGGTGCTAACTTTGGTTGTGTATTTAAATGATGTTTTTTTTTTGGTCTATGTTATGGTCAGAGGAAGTGTTGTACAAAAATGCTTATCAGTTGTTAAAGTGTTTTTTGTTACAGCTTTGGAGATCATATTCTTTAATTTTTGTTACTTTGATTTTTGAAAGAAGACTGACAATTTTTTGGTAGTTGGGAATAATAGATGTTTTTATAATCTCAAACTTCCTCAAGTGAATGAAGTAGTCATTTGGAAAATGAAGAACATATCGGGCATCTTGAGCATGCCACCAAGTTAATTTATTTAATTTATTAATTATTCAATCTGTTTATTTAATTATCAGTATGTTTTACTTCTACTATGTGTGCCTCTTACCCAAAATGTTTTTTTTTTTGTATTTTACGTGTGTCAGTGAATGAAAAACGTGTGTGTGTGTGTGTGTGTGGGGGGGGGGGGGTTAATGCTCTCAACTGCCCCTGATTGTAGAGAATATTTCTGATATTAGCTCATATTTTGGTGAAATCCTTAAAAATCTTGTTTTTTTCTGGTAAATCGGTATAGATTACAGCCATTAAATAATGGCAGGCATTTGAGTTTCAGATGTAATAGCAGTCAGAAAAAAAATGTAAAGATTGTTATTCTGCCAGCTTTCTAAGCATATAAATAATTTTTGCCCCAGATTTCGGTCCTTTATCCCCATTATTGTTTTCTTCTGGATTATTTAACTAAGAGGTTAAGAGGGAATCACAGTGGATGGGATGTTGTATTGAATTCATAAGGTACTTTCCTGTGTGACAGTTATTTATGAATGTGATCATTTATTAATCACCATCAAACTTTTGAGATCTAAAATCACAGTCATACTACTATCTATAATTAATGTTTGTGTTTTTTTTCTGACAAACCAGGTTTAACTGCATTCCCTAAATAATGACAGACATTTTACTTTCAGATGTATTAGCATCTGGAAAAAAAACAGGCTGATGCAAACTTATTAGCATTTGGAAAAAGCATGTTAATACAAAGTCTGTTATTCTGTCAAATTTCTAAGTATGTAAGGAAAATATCTCTCCCTGATTTTGGTCCTTTGTCACTATGTTTTTTTTTTTAGATTTGTACTGAATTCTTTAGCTTAGAAGTATGGAGGTTACATTGTGTTTCACACTGTATTCTGACAGCAGTGATATGAGTAGTTATATTCCTATGTGACAGTTACTTATGTATGCATTCATTCATTTCATCTCTGTCAAAGTTGTGAGGTATACTGTCACAGTCAAACAACCGGATATATTAGTGTGTGTGTGTGTGTGTGTGTGTGTGTGTGTGTGTGTGTGTGTGTGTGTGTGTGTGTGTGTGTGTGTGTGTGTGTGTGTGTTGTGTGGGGGGGTGTAGTGAGTGGATGTAAAATATGTACATATGTATATATGCATGGTGGCATAGCTACTGCTGACTGTCCCTGATTTTGCAAAATGTCAATGATTTTGCCTCATGTTTTGGATGTTCAGCACAACAATTATGTCAGTTTTCATGATAAACATCATCATTTTGTATAATAGCTGATGGCAGTCTAGTCTGCATGTTTGTGATAGCAAATGATAACTGGTGCACTAGCTCACAGAGCCACGTTACCATCTTATTCCCTCGGTTCTTGGTTTGAGAATTTGTCTGTGATTCCTTCTGTGTGCAGTTTGCATGTACTTCCTGGGTATGTATAGTTCTTATCCAGATGCACCAGTTTCCCACCGCAGACCCTCAGCTGTGTAATGTATGCTTCTGGCTATTTTTGCTTTTGCTTTGATCTCCTTCTTATACAAGAGGGAGATTCAGAATGCAGCTGTCTTTTTTGGAGTGCAAGTTGGCAGGCACTGTTCTCTAATAGGATGTATACTTCCCTGCAAGCATCTGCTCACATCATTTCATTGGGAATAACTATTTTGTTAGCTTTGAACATTAATCATTAATTAATCAAAGCAAAAGAATATTTCCTTATTCATGATTTTTGTTTAGGCCATCATTTGAGTTAAATTGCTGTATATAAAAAGCTCTAATATGCACCTCCAAGCATCTAAAACTATATGACTTATAGCTGGCTAGTGAAGACCAGGTTAGAGGTAAAACAGAGAGAATCACTGGGAAGATTTAGAAGATATTATTGTGCAACAGGAAGCCACAGAGTCCTTTGTCGAGTGCAACAATTCATATAAGGCTGACCTTGTTGATTGCAGTTGGACATCTGAGGTGTATGCAGTCAATAAAATGGTCATAAAGAATAGGTACACATGCAGTCTGTGAAATGAAAGTGAATGGCCTCATCTGTTGTTTGACCACATGTAACTTTCAAGGTCATTGACATGACATAGTACAGCCTCACTCAATCTGAAATAGCCCCATTCATTAAGTTACTTCCTATAGGCCCATTTCTTTGAAGACTCCAGCTTTCACTGATAAATATATATATATATATATATATATGTGTGTATATATATATATATAAAGATATATGTATTTATAAAAATGTGTCTACCTGAGAAGACCGTAAAGCCACAATATCAAATCCCACAAGACTGAGATGAAATTGATGAAACCTCACATAAACAAACATCCAGAAAATAGACAAACTCAGGGTAAGTAACCACTTGTCCATCATGGTGAACTTTGCCCTTTCCCCACTGTAGTGTGATGTTAGAGTTGGTACATTTAGTTAGACGGGTTGTGGGGTGGCGCAGCCCCCCACATAGGAGGGTGTGAGGGGGGTGAAGCCCTCAACATAGGTGGATTTAATTTGCTTAAGTTTCCAGTTTTTTGTTGTTCTGGAGATGTGGTTACTTACCCAGAGTTTGTTCGTCGGGGTTCTGAGTGCTTGTTCATGTGAGGTTTTATCAATTTCATCTCAGTCTTGTGGGATTCGAAATTTTGACTTTTCAGTCTCATCAGGTAGACCCAAAATGAACCAAAATGCCCCAAAAATAATAAAATATAAGGCATTGGCAAGGATGTTAGCAACACACAAATTTAATAAAATTAGCACTTTAGTTTGGTTCAATGACAAAACTTCTTCAGACAAAACTCCGTACAACAATAACGTGCAATGATTATTTCATGCAAGTCACATGACTTTCAAAAACCCACCTCCTGATGCAAACATATTAATATTGTTACTAAGTAACCAAGATAACAAATATGAATAAAAATGCTGATCTTCTTAACCCAAAAAACTGTTTATTTCGAATTAGACATATGTATATATTTAATAAAATATGCTTAAACCTTTATCTTAACAGACTTATCAGATGTATGTGTTTAATTTCAATTGCCAAAACACTTCTTGTTGTTCTAGTTTTAATGTCATAGGACCTCCCCTTTCATCACAATCCACCTGGTCTATTACCCTAAATGCAAAACAATGCCTAGGATAAAAAGACACGTTTTGCAAATGCATTCTCCATTTTCCCTTTTTTAATGCTGTATAAATATTCGTAAAGACATTCTTTTAGTTTACGGTCTGTCTTCCCAATGTAAAAACATGGGCAGGACTTACATTTTACAAGGTAGGTTACACTTTTAGAATTACAGTTGTACCTGCCCTTACATTTGTATTTACATCCCTGAACAGAAAAATAACTCCCTACTTCTATGTGTTTACAGTAGGAACATGCTTCACATTTATACATACCCACATGTCTCATAGTAACTTTCTTACTAAATTCAAGAATATTTTTCAAATTCTGACCTCTTTTAAAAATTAATCTAGGACTCCCTTCCCCACTCCTATACCATCATCTGATGTAATTTTAATTGTAATTTGTTTGATTCCAAAGGCATCCATACTAAAAGGGGTAATAAATGTCAAGTTATAGTTTACTTAGTTTTCTAATTGTTTGGGCAATTGAGATTCATTGTATACAATCAACCTGGACTGAATGATGTAAGCTCTATTGTTTGTATGTTAAAACTGAAAAGTCTGTTAAGATAAATGTTTAAGCATATTCTATTATACATATACATATGTCTTTTATTTGAAATGAACAGTTTTTTGGGGTAAAAAAATCAGCATTTTTATTGATATCTGTTATCTTGATTACTTAATAACAATATTAATATGTTTGTGTCAGGAGGTGAGTTTTTGAAAGTCATGTGACTTAGGTGAACTATTTATTGGATGTTTTTGTTGTATGGAGTTTTGTCTGAAGAAGTTTTGTCATTGAACCAAACAAAAGTGCTAATTTTTTGTTATTTTTTCTGTTGCTAACATCCTTGCCATTGGCTCATCAGTTAGACCCACACACACACACACACACACACACACACACACACACACACGCACACACACACACATATATATATATATATATATATATATATATATATATATATATATATATATATATATGTATATGTATATATATATATATATATATATATATATATATATATATATATATATATATATATATATATATATATATATATGGGTCTACTTCATTTCACCTAACTTCCAATTCACTGACTCCCATTTGACTGAGACCAAATGACTTCATTTCACTGACACTTCATTTGACTGACAAGTATTATTAGCAAGAAAATGGAATATGCCCCCTTCCCCACTGTAGTGCGACCCTGGAGTTAGAATATATAGTTGGGGGGGTGTGGGGGGTGAAGCCCCCCACTTACTTTTCTTTTACTAAGCAATATTATATCAAAACTTAACAATATCATATGAAATGAAGTGGGGGGCTGCGCCCCCTACACCCCCCCCGATGTGGGGGGCTGTGCCCCCCACACCCCCCAACTATATATTCTAACTCCAGGGTCACACTACAGTGGGGAAGGGGGCATATTCCATTTTCTTGCTAATAATACTTGTCCAAAATCAGAAGAGGTTGATACTCCACAACAAACGAAGCAAACCAGATGAATGAAAAGACAAGTCCTTTATTCGAATAAGTAAGCGCTTTCACGTTGCTTGGAACACTTCATCAAACTTCAACAAACCATAAAAATTTGAATCAACTTATATATAAGTAAAGCACCAATGAAAATCACATTAACAAGTCACATGCAAGTTACAAAAATACATCATTTCCTTTCCATAAAAATTACATAAAATAAAATATATAAATATATATATCCTAAAAATCTCATATTAATAAATGAATAGTAGAAGTGAAATGTTAAAACATACTAAAACATATATTGGATAGTGAAACATATTACTACTGTTTAATGTTTCAAAGGTTTATCTAATAAAAATGGTCTCAATGAAAATTTATCATTAAGACCATGACCTTTATTTGCAAATAGTTTAATTATCCACTTTGCCTCAGCTTTTTCTGTCTTATTGCCAATATTACCAAGTCTTTCAGTCTCTGTTAACTGTCCTATTACTAAAAATCTAAAGGCATGTGTGGTGTCATTTTGTAGTACATGCTTGGCTAGGGCATTCCCTTCATTCTCTCTATGTATAGCATACAAATGCTCTCGTATCCTTTCTCTTAAGGTTCTATTAGTCTTTCCTATATAGAAACAATAACATTTTATGCAGGATGCTAAATAAATCACATCTCTTAACTTACAATCTACGTATTCATTAAACTCATATTTAACACCAGTATCTGGATGTATAAAAACATTAGATTTCATTATATATATACACTGGTTGCAAGAGCGACATGCAAATGTACCCTTTCTCTCAGAAGAGATCTTATTTTTAGGCACTCTCTCTCATAACAAAGCATACGTTTTAAAGATTTAGTATTCTTATAGCTAAAAGATGGTTTTTCACCCACTAAGTCTTTTATACCATCATCTAACTGTAAAATATTCCAATGTCTCTTAATAATGTTGACAATAGAAGTATTATTATTAGTAAAGGGTATCACTAGTCTCCTCTTATCATTATTCCTCACTATAGGTCTCTCATCTATACTGCCTTGTTTTTTAATAAAAGGACGTCCTAGATGTGTACGTTCAAAAGTATCCAATGAACGCATATCTCTATTGCATATAGCCTCTATGTCTAAAATCACTTTCTATAGTTTTTAATGTATCAGAAAAAAACAAATCATCACTAGTTATGTTAGAAAAACGTTTCACCTGATTACTCACAATGTTTTTGTGTATATGGGGGGGATGCATGCTACTTCTGTGAAGAATAGCATTCTTCCTACATACCTTCCTAAATACTTCTGTTTCTAGAGTATTGTCTTTTTTCCTCAATGTCACATCTAAAAAATCAATTGTATTTTGTGAATACATTTCAGTCAACCTATGAAATGTAGTAGTTCCATTAATATATAGAACAAACTCTTTCAGGAGCTCTAATGTGCCTCCCAAATTAAAAAATTCCAAGCAACGCGAAAGCGCTTACTTATTTGAATAAAGGACTTGTCTTTTCATTCATCTGGTTTGCTTCGTTTGTTGTGGAGTATCAACCTCTTCTGATTTTGGATTTGTGCTTTTTTTGGGAGGTGATACCTTACCCTGACAGTGTTCTTTTCTTGCTGAATAATACTTGTCAGTCAAATGAACTGTCAGTGAAATGAAGTGTCAGTCAAATGAAATTTCAATGAAATGGGGTCAGTGAAATGAAAGTCAGTAAATTGGAAGTTAGGTGAAATGAAGTAGACCCATATATATATATATATATATATATATATATATATATATATATATATATATATATATATATATATATATATATATGATGCATATATAATTACTCATAATGGATGCTTATATATATACATACATATATATATATATATATATATATATATATATATATATATATATATATATATATCTTTGGATCTACTTCAAAAATAATGAAAACCCAAATTACTGAAGACAACATTACTGGGATGACATCTCTGAAACCTGATTTTAATGAATGAACACTGTGAAGAAGGATTTCTCAGAGTAAGTGTCCAGGTGACCAACACAGAGGTAATTTTCCCTTTTCCCCACTGTAGTTTAATCCCGGATTTGGTATATTTAGTATGGGGGGTTATGGGGGGGGTGTAGCTCCCCACCAGGGTGGGTTTGAGGTAGTGTGGTGTATTTCGTTGTTAGATGGTGGCCAAATAGATACTTACCCTGTGAAATCCTTCAGCATTGTGTTCATTCTTTAATTCAGGTTTTGGCAATGTCGTTTTTGGTAATGTGAGTTTTCATTCTTTTGAAGCAGACCTATACATATATATATATATATATATATATATATATATATATATATATATATATATTAGATAGAACGTTACCCAAACCAAAGGCAGAAAATATATATAACAGCAGTACCCAGATGGATGAATGCAATGTTCCAAACACGATTATCCAAATTCAATGAAAAATACAAGCCAGGCTAAATCCACCGTATTTAATGACAAAAGAAAAAAAAGGTAAAAACGTTAGTGCTATCGCGGTTGCCCGCTTCATCAGACGTTACAACTAAACATCATAACAAATCACATATAAGTAGTAATAAGCATCTTTTAAAAAACGTCACTTCCCAGTAGTCAATTATTGCATCATTATTACTACTTATATATTGAATTTGGATAATCGTGTTTGGAACATTGCATTTATCCATCTGGGTACTGCTGTTATATATATATATATATATATATATATATATATATATATATATATATATATATATATCAGCACTTACTTTTCTAACAGGTGTTAAGTGATATAGTAATATTGTTATGAAAGAAGCACATAGTGGTCCAATTTATCTACTTGTAAAATGATAGTGAACTAATAATGTAGAAATGCATAATAGACAAACAATATATATCTTACATTAATGGACACGAGAATATAATTATATTGGAATAAAAGAGAGAGTAAACTGTGAAGATATGCAAGAAATGATTTACTTCAAAGCATTATTTCAGAGGGAAACAACATTGTTATGTAGAAATGTCCTATACAGGACTAACAAGGAAGTAATACAGAACAACTGTTAAGAAAAAAGAAGGACAGAATGAGCTTAACTCCCATGTGTAGGTTAAGAGAAGCATGACAACATGAAGAAGATCATTCTTAACAATTAAACTAAGCTGACACCTGAAACAGCAACATAATGTTATAGAGTAAGACAAAACTTCAAAGAAACTGGACATCTCAAATAATATAAATACAAAAAAATGCTAAAAATAGTGACAAGAAATGAGCAGGTAAACTAATAAAAAAATGACAAAATTAGAGAAACAAAATGAAATGCATCAAAAGCTGAAAAAAAAACTTTGCTGGAGAATGATTATGCAGGTTCAATCCCTGTTGTTTCTTTTGTAATTATAATAAAACATTAACATGGTTTATTTATTTTAGTACAACTACAGAACTGAATATATGTGAATACTTCTTCTTTTGGCTGCTCCCATTAGGGGTGTCCATAGTGGATCTGTTTCTTCCTGTCCTCTGCATCTTACTCTGTCACACCAACACCTACATGTCCTCTCTCACCACATCCATAAACCTTATCTTAGGCCTTCCTCTTTTCCTGTTACCTGGCAGGTTCATCCTTAGCATCTTTTTCCCAATATACTCTGCATCCCTCCTCAGCACATGTCCAAACCAGCGTAATCTTCCCCCTCTGCTTTTGTATCCAAACCTTCCAACCTGGGCTGACCCTCTAATATACTTTTTCCTAATTCTGTCCACCCTCATCACACCCAGTGCAAATCTTAACATCTTTAAGTCTGCCACGTCCAGCTCTGACACCTGCCTTTTTGTAAATGCCACTGTCTCCAACCTATATAACATAGCTAGTCTCACTAACCTCTTGTCGACCTTCCGTTTCACTCTTACTGGTACTCGTCTGTCACAAGTCACTCCTGACACTCTTCTCCACCCACTCCATCCTGCCTGTACTCTCTTCTTCACCTCTCTTCCACACTCACCATTACTCTGAACTGTTGATCCGAAGTATTTAAACTCACCACCATTGCCACCTCTACTCCCTGCATCCTCACCATTCCTCTATCCTCCCTCTCATTCACACACACATATTCTTTCTTAGTCCTGCTGACCTTCATTCCTCTTCTATCTAGAGCGTATCTCCACCTCTCCAGGGTCTCCTCCACCTGTTCCCTACTCTCACTACAGATGACAATGTCATCTGCAAACATGATAGCCCATGGGGACTCCTGTCTGATCTTATCTGTCAACCTGTCCATCACCATTGCAAATAAGAAAGGGCTCAGAGCTGATCCTTGATGTAATCCCACCTCCACCTTAAATGCATTCATCACTCCCACCGCAGACCTCACCACTGTCACACTGCCTTTGTACATATCTTGTACCACTCTTACAAACTTCTCTGACACTCCCGACTTCCTTATACAATACCACAACTCCTCTCTAGGCACCCTGTCATATGCTTTCTCTAAGTCCACAAAGACACAATGCAACTCCTTCTGACTTTCTCTGTACTTCTCCATCAACACTCTCAGAGAAAACATCGCATCTGTAGTGCTCTTTCCTGGCATGAAACCATACTGCTGATCACTAATCATCACCTCCCTACTTAACCTAGCTTCCACTACTCTTTCCCATAACTTCATGCTGTGACTGATCAATTTAATCTCTCTGTAGTTACTACAGGTCTGCACATCACCCTTATTCTTAAAAATCATTACCAAAACACTTTTTCTCCATTCCTCAGGCATCCTCTCACTTTCCAAGATTTCATTAAACAAGCCAGTTAAAAATTCCACTACCATTTCACCTAAACACTTCCATGCTTCCACAGGTATGTCATCTGGACCAACAGCCTTTCCATTGTTCATCCTCTTCATAGCTGTCCTTACTTCCTCCTTGCTAATCCATTGCACTTCATGATTCACTATCGGCACATCATCCAAAATTCTCTCCCTCTCATTCTCTTCATTCATCAACCCCTCAAAGTACTCCTTCCATCTGCTCAACACACTCTCCCCACTTGTAAGTGCATTTCCCTCATTATTCTTTATCACCCTAACCTGCTGCACATCTTTGCTAGCTCAGTCCCTCTGTCAAGATCCTTTTCTTCCTCCATAGTGTCTAACCTTTCATACAACTCTTCATATGCCTTATCCTTAGCCTTCGCCACCTCTCTCTTTGCCATGCACCTCATCTCCTTATACTCCTGTCTACTTTCTTCATCTCTCTGACAATCCCACTTCTTCTTCACCAACCTCTTTCTCTGTATACTCTCCTGTACTTCCTCATTCCACCACTAGGTTTCCTTGTCCTCCTTCCTCTTTTCAGATGTCACACCAAGCACCCTTCTAGCCATCTCCCTTACTAGCTCTGCTGTAGTTACCCAGCTATTCGGTAAGTCTTCACTGCCACCCAGTGCTGTCTTAACTCTTCCCTGAACTCCACCCCACAATTACCCTTTTTCAATTTCTACCATTTGATCCTTGGTGCTGACCTCACACTCCTCCTCCTCTTCTTGATCACCAATGTCATCCTACAAACCACCATCCTATGCTGCCTAGCTACACTTTCCCCTGCCACCACTTTGCAGTCTCCAATCTCCTTCAGACTGCCCCTTCTACATAAGATATAATCCACATGTGTGCATTTTCTTCCACTCTTGTATGTCACCCTATCCTCCTCCTCCCTCTTGTTAAAATATGTATTCACCACAGCCAGGTCCATCCTTTTTGCAAAATCCACTACCATTTGACCTTCTGCATTCCTTTGCTTAACACCATACCTACCCATCACTTCCTCATACCCTCTGTTCCCTTCACCAACATGCCCATTGAAATCTGCTCCAATCACTTAATAATGTAACATTATGGTAATATATATATATTGCAACAAAGACATCAACTAAGTGTTATATACAAGATATGGAATAAACGCAGTCAGGCCATCAGTTCAGTCAAGAGTTTGGAAAAAAAGTATTTTATGAGTATGATATTCACAGAAAATGCTTTTTGATTTGCTTAGTCAGACACCTAATGTAAGTGTTAGTCATACTGTGTACCATAATATATCCACAGTTTCATTACCCAGTACTTAACATAGGCCATATTCATAGACATGAATACAGATGTACAGATGAACATGTCCACTAAATATTCCATAGTGAGTTCTGCAGTAAGAAATATAATGCTCTGTGTGTATGAAACAGAAATTCTGGTGTATAACTTGTAATGCATATCAGATAGGTATATATCACAGCACTGCACACCCTTTCTCCCATAAGGGTACATCTGTAACAGTGCATTCCACCATAAAAGAGTGAATAGACAAAATGAAAATGATTTAGAGTCTCTCTGTGAGGCACAGGACACATATATTGACAGATGTGTAACACCTGAGCAGCCTCTTTGCATAATGTCACTGACGTATTATTGTATACTTGTAGAACAATGGTATCACTGTGCAATATATGGTGATACTTACCTGTTGTCATGCAAGCAATTAACTTCATTAGTAAAATACAAAATATGGGTTAATGGCTCATGATGTTGAACACACTAGTGTTATTATTTTAAAACCTATTATCAAAAAATCACATTGTCAGTCTACAGCTTAACTGATACTGAACTGTCATTACTCTGAGCTTTAAATATCTACACCCATCACACCCTGTATGGAATTCTACCAAATATGCAGATAATGAAACACTGATACAAAAGTTCAACAACTTTTTTATATTAAAATCTTATACAAATGTCATGAAAGAAGGATATCAAATGCAAAGTAAAACACAACCACATAAATAATGTACACTGTACATGTCACATCTCCAGCTCAGAGCATCCATCCATCTGGTCAGTGCTGAGTCCACTGTATGAGAGTACCACTGCACAGTATGTAAGGGTCAGTGTCCCAGTGTTGTCACAATACACAAATTACTACAGAAATAGCAGGTATTCCCCAGTGCCAGGTGTCCCAAAGGGCAGCAGACATGACTGATGTTCACGGCAGGCCTTGTTCATATGAAAATAAATGTACAGGATCTTGCTGCTCTTCAGCCACCATTTATTTCATGCAGGAAATACAATTAGGTCTTATAACTGGGGGAATGGGCTGAGAAACACGTTCATACAGTGGGACAAAGAAATCCTGGTCCACTTTGCGCCTAAATGTTCTGCCAGTGAGCCAAACAATACCCACTGGAACATAAGAACGAACTGCATATCCTTAACAATGAGTCAGTGTACATCAGTCAAGAGTGGTCATTGATATGAGCAGAAAACCGCACCATGCTCTGTACCACATAGCTGTATTTCTTCATAAATCTCAGTCATTTCATGACAAGTCGTTTCTGCCACATTATCCGCTCTCAGTGAATCCTGCTGCAGAACTAGCAGGGAACCCATCTCCTGGAGCCAGGCCTTGACTACTCATTCCACTCTCTCATTCACCTCATACCAAATACTGACCAGTACCTAGTACTGCATGGTTGTCTTCCTTTCTTCCTCCTATCTAGTTATGTCTTCTATAATTTTTTTCCTGAAAAAAAAATGAAGACTTGATAAACAGATGTGCAAGCAATGTTATAACATTTACTCAGATCCTTGAATGTAGTCCAACTTTTGTGTAATAAACACATTATCCTAAGGAAAAAAAGGAATTGATTGGTAAAACACTATATGCACCATGAGTGGATGCTGCATGTCAGGATCACCAAACATGTACTTATGTACATAGCGCAATTGAAATATATGTTTTAAATATTTTAATATGCAGGTCACATATCATTTTATCTAACCGGTTTCATGTAAAGTTATATGCTATGTGATATTTACAAAGGAAAATCAGTGCTGCAAAATGTTTATGCTGTATGCAAATCTGGATTTTCAGTGGTGGTGAGAGGCATGCAAGGAAAAAATACACTTATTATCCTGTGCATCAGAACAGACTTTTTTGCAACATCAGTGTCTCTATAGGAAGAATATAAGTACATTAGGTGATGTGTCAAAAGTATATATGTCATAATTTGTGATGCATACATATGATGTTCTACCACCCTGTCATCTGTGTTGTTCTGTATATTATGTAAGCATCCTAAAGCACATTTCTAGACTTAATTATCCTTATCACTTGCACTCAGCCACTTACTGTTCATTACAACATATATGTTAACATAAAATACCGTACCCATGGTGAACACACCGCCCAGACTAAAAGGGTCATGTAGTTATATTAACATATATAGAACTATTTCTATATACATGTCATTATACATAATTCCTACAAAAGTGCACTCACACAAAAGGTTTAAAGAAAAAACACAGTAAACATGACGTGTCATGTCTCCAGCATGTGTGACTAGAACTTTTAATGTTCTATTCATCTGTCTGTGTATGCAAACATTTATAACACTATGATGACCCAGATTACAAGGAAAACACACCCCTGCAAGATACCTGCGAAGCTGACAGCCCAATATTATACATTTCTGATTTGAAGAGAGATGTTTGTACACTAAATATATCGCCATTGGCATCTGTAATCCTCATAACTCATTACTGACCAGTTACAGTACTTTTAGAACCATTTATAGACTGAACACATCCCTCTGACATCCATAAACCGCACAGCCCATCACTGTGCAGTTATAGTGGTGAGAACCTTTTACAGAGTAAACATATCACTGCTGTTGTTTGTGTATCTGTTTATCTATCAGTGGGTACCTGCACTGCAATGAGACACAGCTGTATATTGGATACACCCCTGCTGTACAGCTGTCAACCCATCACCTCAGCACTTGTTTCCTTGTGCCTAAATATATAAGGACAAAGCATGTGACACACCTACTAATGTTATCTTAATACACTGATAAAATGCATTAGAATTATGTTAGTAGCATGCACTTACCATGTGTCCTTGCTATCTTATATTGTGTTGTAGTGTTTCTAAATGTGGGTTTGTCTCTTTATATTTTTTATGGGAAGTATCTAAACTAATTTTGTGAATGATTTGTGCATTCCTGGCAGTAGTGGCAGTGTGTACAGTACTGTAAGCAAGTTAAAGGTATATGCCATTTTTCCCACTGTAGTGTGATCCTGGAGTTAGTATATATAATTGGGTGTGTGGTAGGCACAGGCTCCCACATTGAGGGTGTGTGTGGGGTAGCTCCCGACATAGTTTGGTTGTACATTGTCCAATTTCTGTTAAGAGGGTAAATAGGTAATTTTTAACTTCTGGAAAGATTTAGTTATTGGTGTTCTAAGTGTGCATGTTTAAGGTTATTGTAAGCTGTCGGTGAAATGAGAGTCAGTCAAATCAGTTATCAATCATTTGAAATTTAGGTCATTTGGTTGTCAGTCAAATTAAAGTCAGTCAAATGAGTTTTAGGTCAAGTGAAGTAGACCTATATATATATATATATATATATATATATATATATATATATATATATATATATATATATATATATATATATATATGTATATATTTGTTGACTGGGATAGTCCAACTGGATACATGTCCATTTTCAGTGGAGGCCTGGGGAGAAAAGCTCCAGTTATATAGATAAACAAAGCACTTATGAGACATGCATATATACAAAGTATGTACAATGTAGTCCTCAAGAAGGGACTCACAAGATTAACAGTGTTTATGATATACAAAACTAGTATGGCACAACAACGGATATGACCAAAATGCATACACTACAAAAAATTGAATGTTAACACAGATAAAACAAAACACTAATGAGACAAGCATATTTATAAGGTATGTGCAATATAGTCCTCAAGAAGGGACCCACAAGATTTGTGGTGTTACATAATGTACAAAAAACCAGTAGGTTATAGGTTTACTATCACAATGCAGAATAAAGGTTAGGTGAACATGGGAATGCCAAACATTAGTTGGCTGATTTCCATATTGCCAACCTTCAATTCTGCAAGACTCCTGTTCAGCAAATGCCACTTTGCATTTGCTCATACATGAGTAAAGTTTTGTATTGAAATTGTGGGACAGTGCAGATTGGGATATTTACCCTTTTCCACACTGTAGCGTAATCTCAGAGTTGGAATTTATAAGTGGCGGGGGGGGGTGCAGGTGGGCTTGCCCCCTGCAAAAATATTACTGTCAACACTGTACATTATGGATCTGGTTTGTACATACTGTTGCAAAGGAGATAATGGACTTCAGAAGTCAAATTTAAACTTCATCTCAGTTAGGTTGCCAATATTCCAACCTAATTAATATTCTGCAATTCGATCGTGTAAACTAGATTTTTGAATGATTTACGTTGTGATGTTCGATGTTTTAATAGTTAACCTATATATATATATGTGTGTGTGTGTGTGCGTGTGTGTGTGTGTGTGTATGTGTGTGTGTGTGTGTGTGTGTGTGTGTGTGTGAATATATACATATACACACACACACACACAAACATATTATTGTTCAGTCCAGATTTGACATTTTTCGTGCACATTCTAATTGCATTGTATCTTGAAATTGCATTATGCTATTGTATTATTTTTCTTCATGCTATTACACTATTCTGTCCTGGGCTGAAACTTATTTTTTTTATTTTCTGATCAGTGTTCAACCCTAGTTAATAAGTTCAGATATCTATCTATCTATCTATCTATCTATCTATCTATCTATCTATCTATCTATCTGTATATCTATCTATCTACCCATCTATGGATTAAAAGATTTACTAGAAAAGCTTGCACAGACTCTGCTTGTACTCTACTTTTAAATGCATATGTAAACTATAAGAGACCATAGTTGTGTCTCTTGTGAGTCACGTAGAAATTAAATTTTTCTTCACCTTCCCACCCGGGTGCTGTTGTGTTTTTAAACTCAGCTGTCTTTCTAGTTGCCTGCACCTCATGTTAATTTGACCACATATGGGAGTTATCACAAAATTATCATTTTGTGAATTCATTCCACTTAATCTATGTAAATGTATTGGCCATCTCACTGCATTCCATACAACCAGAATGCAAACTGCCCACCACCTTCCAATCTATCTTGCTCTTTTAAAATTAGTGGCAGTCTACAAAGCTAAAGCTAAAGTTACCCTGTCTTTCAAATCTAACTGCTTTTTGCACAATGCAACTCTTAGATATTAACCATTTTTCCATCTTACCTTTAAAACCTGCAACATCTACTCCACTACCACCAATTATTGGGGAGCCTACATTCTGCCTGTCAGTAGTCATTTCGGAATTACTGCTTCTGTTTTGCTCCTGGTGAGAGAAGGAGTATAGGAACATTATTTCCTTGACTTCTGAACAACAGAAAGTCTAATAACTGTTTCATGGGTGCCAGCTTTAAATGTGTGCTTATATTTGGCTCCTGGTGAGAGAAGAAGCAAGTGCATTGATTCCTAGCTATTTCTGATTGGGCAAAGAGTGTCTACGTTTGAGCTCGCTGATTGGTATGATTGCTACTCAAGGCATCTACCAGGAAAAGGCTACAACAATCATACAGATCCTTGCATCATCTGCGACAAGACTTTGAATAATCAGCCTTTCACCTGTTTCTTATCTTGGAATTGGTGCTACTGTTTTTCTTCTGGTGAGAAAAGAAGCAAAGGAGCACTGTATCCCATCAGTCTGAAGCTTTGGTGAGACCAGCACTAGAAGTAGCCAGGCAGTCCCCATTCGGGTGACTCCTCTCTTTTCATCAGTCTTGACAAAGCTAACTTTTTCTTTCCAGTAAGTAGTGCTTGATTTGCTGCTGTCTATCCTAACTTCAGAATATCTGCCTAAATACTTCATCCATAAATCATCAGGGTGTACTTATTAGTTTCCCCTCAGATGTTTGGCAGTGCCCTGTATAGACACAGATATCTTGAGTTGATATTTTAAAAGCACAACTGCAGTTTCACCAGTACCTGCTTGCACATAGGGCAAGTAGTTTGCAGTGATGAGCATTGCCCCTAGAGTTACAAGCTGGGTATTCCTGACATTACTTCATAGTCTCACTCCAACTGTCTAATCAATAAAAATGGGCCTGTTGCCAGGGATATGAACTTTCCCACTATCTCTGTTACCAGCTTAGTGCATATGGGCATCCTGAGACAATGTAGAAACTGACTCATGTTCAGTGACAACCAGTTAATTCTCAAACAAACTGACATGGTATGTAAGAGATGTATTTACACAATGTCAATAGAGGCAAAGCACTCACATAAAAGCATTCCTCATATCAATAAGGTTGTCAGTAGTAGACATGTTGCACCCATCACACACAATTCAAAGCAGACACAAAGACCCACATTTGTTACGGCATTTAAATGAAACCCTCCTAAACCCCAAACATCTTCTAGATGAAGGACACATAACAAATACTGTCAGCATCCCTGTATGTACCCTTTCAAAACAACACCACATATAGCCACATCTTATGGAGCTTTTACGTTTAAGCCGATAAGGCAAGCCATCACACAGTCCAACATTCTGTTCACTGGAGACTCCATTGTAAGACACAATGATGTTCTTCTCACCAGGCTGAGTAAGGAGAAAGTCAGTGGCAGTTCTGGCACATTGCACATGCACTCAGGTCACTGAACCACCAAACATCAACATGACTCAGTCATAGTCCATGTGGCTGTAAATGACCTAAGATGTACCTCCACAGACTATCTGAAGAGAGACATCATGGAGCTCTCAGAATATGTGTCCCAGACAGGTATGAGCCTAGCATTGAACAGCATTTTACCTTCTCCAAGGATGATGCCAGAATCTGCACGAAAGGTGACTGACTTTAATAATTGGCTCGCTTTCTGGTGTCATTCTAAGGGGGTCCAATATTTGTCAGCATGGAAGGTGATGGTCAACAGATCATGCTGCTTTGCCAGGGGTGGTCTGTACCTCGTCCCTCCAGGTTTTTGAATATTAGCTAAAACATTGTCCAGCCCTATAGCACCTTTTATAGGCAATGTCAACCTGAAATTACCTCCGACATAGCAAATAAAAAACAAGAAAATCTAAATGTGTTATTCCTCAAGGCATCTAAACAAAAAACTCCTCCCCTAGCAGCCCACTTCAGCCTAGAAAATGTTAACAACTGTGCAGTCACTGAGACATGACTTAAAGCTGCTGAGAGCACACCTACAGTGCAACATTATAATGCATTCCACACCTTTAAACCAGCTACTACACAGACAGGGTCTAAAGGTGGAGGTGTCTTGATTTACATCAAAATAAATGTACTTCAAGGCTGGTCAAACAGGACAATGCTCTTGAGCTTCTCCATGTTCAAGTCACCATAGGAAAAATCCAATACCACTTCCTTGTAAGCTATAGGTCCCCATCTATGACCCAGGATACCCATACCATATATTTAAACTTATTGGAAACACTCATCATCCAACTCAATACCATATTCATGGATGAATTTATTACCTTCATATTAACTGGGAATCACAAATGACACCAAACATTAAGGCACAGATTTTCCTGGAATTTGTAAACACAAACTCGCTGAAACAGATTGTGAATACACCAATCAGGGCTGCGACCATACTGGATATGGCCCTCACTAATACGGGAGAGTTCTGCACACACCCCAGTATAATGTCTTCTCTGCTAAAGTCAGACCCAAAAATGGTGTCCTTTGAAGGAAAAATAAAACCTAGTATCCCATCTAACCCTGGAACATACAGGAACTACTCAGAAACTAACTTCCTGCTATTGTGGCAATATTTCAAGCCCCTATAAAACCTAAAAACACTGTGGCATAGCTTATGCTGAGCTCTTTACAGAAAACCTATACATACATGTTAATAACTGCATAGAGGAAGCTATACCCATCAGGAAGAAGTATAGAACTAACTCAAAAACAAGTCACCCTGGTGGAATCACAACATCAAAAGGCTATATAACAGAAGAAAGAAAATCATGGCAAAAATTAGCAGGTGCAACACTCAGCAGGATATAAGCATATTTATCAAAATAAACAAACAACTCAGAGGAAAATAAAGTCTACCAAAGCAAAATTTGAGGTAAATCTGGCATCCCAGGCCACAGAAAACTATATTCTATAGCTGTCTGCAACCTCAAAGGCAATGCACTATTGTGTGCAGAGCTCACTGCTCATGATCCCAGCTATAGTGAGCCAGAAGATATCGAAAACCTACTAGTTGATAAATTCATCTCTAATATTGCCTCTGTCTCCCACTCAACCTTCTCTTAGGACATGCCATCAAATATAACTAACCCCTCTCACTAGGAAATAGGTCCTCAATGCCCTCTCTAAGGACAAACGACTGCATCAATGGGCCCAGACAATATCCCAGGATGCTTTCTAAATAGCATGAAACATGGTCTATCAGGTTCTCTGGAATTACTATTTAACTACAGCCTCCAAAATGGCTTTGTGCCCATAGGTTCCTAGGTAGGTACTAGGCTATCAGCCCTGGGGCCCATACAGGCTCAGTCAAAAAGGTACCCTGGCTTTTGCCACCCAAGAAAATTATTTTCCTGTGCCACTGTCAAGCAGAGCCAGAGAGGTGATTCCCGGGGTGAATTTCCTATTTCCCATCCAATCATGAAGATTTTTCTTGAAGAGTGCTAATGGTGAACTTTGTTTGATATAGATAGGTAGTTTATTCCAGAGTATGGGAAGTCTCTGGGACAGGACTCTACCCCTCCAGCATGTTCTGTTTATTGCCTTGACAAGGTTTAGGTCTATAATGGGTCTAATGAGTGATGAGTAGAGGGGAACAACAACCTCTTTTTTTCTGGATGAGAAACCTTTTGTAGAAGGATTTCCTGACTACTGTGGTGATGTGATTATCAAAGGAGAGACTATTGTCGACCTGTGTCCCAAGGTCTCTTATCACACTTTCGGTGTTAAGTATACTACCGCCTATGTTGTAGTTCATGGGTACAGAGTTTTTACCAAAGGGGATGACAATGCACTTTTGTGCATTGGCTTGAGGCCATGGCTTTGACACCAGGCATTTGTCTCAGTGAGGCCATTTTGTAGGATGTCCACATCGTTAGGAGTTTTGATTATAGCTCCTAGTTTGCAGTCATCCACAAACTTTGTTAGCCAAAGACCTTCTGTGTTAGCCTGTACTTGATAAAAGTAGATACCAAACAGGAGAGGACCCAAGACTGAACCCTGTGGTACTCCACTTGTCACTGATCTGAAGTCAGATTTGGAGTCTGCTACTTTCTCAGTGAGGGTGCTGTCAGTGAGCCATTTGGCAACCCATCTTGTGGCATAGGGATTTATACCTAGTTTAGTGAGTTTAGCTATAATTCCAGAGTAGACGATGCTGTCAAAAGCCTTGGCAAGATCTAGATAGGCTGTGTGAACCACCTTACCCTTGTCTACGGCTTTGGTGACTGCTTCAAAGAAGTCTATCATGTTTAGGAGACATGATCTGCCTTTTACAAACCCGACCTGGGTGGGGTCCAGAGTTTGGAGATTACCAATGTCTTTGTTTATAAGTTCCATGATGATACGTTCCATGGCCTTGCAGACAAGGCTCGTCAGGCTAATGGGGCAGTAGTTTCCGGAGTCCATGGTGGCTCGCTCCTTGTGGAGTCAGATAACCATCACTATGCGCCATTCAGCATGCACAAAGCCTGAGTTGAGGCTACGATTGAACATGGTACTTAGGGGGGGTGCCAGTTCATTCTGCAGTTCGCGTAGAATGCAGCCTGGGATGTTGTCTGGTCCTGTGGATGCTGTGGTCTTGGCTTTGGAGAGTGTGTTTTTTACCTGTACAGCCGAGATTACAGGAACTTTGCATTCTTCCAGTATAGATATGGGCTCTTTAGGGGGTGAGAGGGGGGTAAAGTTAGCACTGAACCTATCTGCCAGAATGTTGGCAATATCAGTTGGGTCTGTATATTTAGTGCCATTGTGCTGTAACTCAGAGCAGATCTGAGTGTTGCCATTGAGATTCTTGACATAGCTATAGAATGCTTTGTGGTTGTCTTTAGAATCAGTGGTGATTTTGTTTTCGTAACTAGCTTTGGAGGATTTTATTAGGGATCGCAGCTTCTTACTGAGGCTGACCAGGGAGCTCCTCCACTCATGGGATTTTACTCTTTTTTGCAACAGTTTCTTCCTTCTGTTGTACAGTTTGTTTATGGCAGGGGACCACCAGATTGGCTTCCTTTTTTTGGAGGATAGCGTCTTGGTTCTGTTTGGGATAGCACAATCCATGCACTTATGTAAGTGCTTATAAAGTGCAATTGTGTAGGATTCAGTAGTCGTAACTGTATTGTCCATCTGCATGGGTGTCATGAAGTTAACCACTTCTGTCTTAAGAAGCATGAATTTGGCTTTGGAGAAATGTTTTATTTCCTTAATGGGGGGTGGGGGCAGGATGTGGATATCTAGGGTAATTAGCTTATAGTCGGATCGGACCAATGAGGTGTTGACTTCAGGTGTGGAACACCGGTCACTCATGTTGGTAGTGACTAGATCTAGGATATTGTTGCCCCTGGTGGGGGTGTGGATAAGTTGATCCAGGGCATTGGAGTTTATGAATTCCAGAAAGCGTTGAGCGAAGGAGTTGGTACATGAGTAGTTTTCCCAGTTAATGGTGGGGTAGTTGAAATCACCCATTATTAAGGTGTTTGGTTGAACCCTAATATTTTCCAGTACATCAAGAAATAAGGAGTGGGAATCCTGGCGCATGGTGGGTGATCTGTAGCAAGCTACAATTTGGATTGCAGTTTTGCCCAGAGTTAGTTGCACTTGGATAACCTCGGCTGCATTATGCTGAGCAACTAACCTGGAGGTGTGAATATCCTTGATGAATATGGACACACCTCCGCCTTTGGTGTTCCGGTCCAGGTTACATAGCAAAAAAGTGTGGTATGAGTTATAGCCTGGTAGTGCAGGGGTGCTCTCTGCAGCCTTGAACCAGGTCTCAGTCACTGCACAGATATCTATGTTGTCCATTTTAAGGAGTGCCTCGAGTGAGTGCATTTTGAGATTTAGACTTCTAACATTGAGTAGCATCACCCTCAGTTTTTGCCTGCCTGTTCCTAATACGGTGGTGAATTTGTCATTTGAACATTGCCTAAAAAAGGCACTATAGGGGCGGCAAGAATCTTAGCCAATATCTGTAATCCCGGGGGTGACAGGTGCAGGCCATCTCTGGAAAAGCATCGTGGTCTGTCAACCATGTCATCCCAGGCAGACATATACTGGATCCCTTTAGAATGGCACCAGAAGCTTAGCCAATTGTTGAAGTCAATCATTTTGTCCTTGTACTGTGGCATCATTCTGGGTGATGGCAGAATGCTACTCAGGGCTAGGGTCATACCTGCCTGGGCTACAAGATCGGAGAGCTCTTCCATGTCTCTTTTCATGTAGTCCAGGAAGGTACATCTCAGGTCGTTCACACCAACATGGACAATGAAAGAGCCATATTTGTACTTGTTGTGGAGTGACCTGAGTACGTGGGTTATGTGGCGGATCCTGGCACCTGACAGGCAGCTAACAGTAACCTTCTCCTTGTTTAGCCTGGTGAGTGGGACATCAGTGTGCTTAACTATAGAGTCACCTATGACTTGTGTGTTGGGTATGTTGTTTTGCCTTATTGGCTGTGGTTGAGTGGCACACTGAGTCTGCGGGCTGTGTGCCATTTGGGTTGTGTTGGGGGGTGGAGGTTGCTTGCATTTCTGCTTTGGAGGTCTCTGTTAATTGAGCAGATTATTATTAAGAGCCTCAGTGAATGTTTTTGTGTTTCTATGTGTGGATTTTGGTGGTGTAGATTTAGTGAGACTATGTGATGAGTGTGGTGTGGTGCAAGTGTTTACCTTCTCCTCTTGACTGTCAAGTTCAGTCTTGATTGGAGAGAGCTTTACCTCCAATTTGGCTAGATAAGTGCATCTCTCACAGGTTGTAGTGTTGGGTGGTAGGAGGAGAGGGTTGTCTGTGTACATGAGACAATTTCTACATTGCCCCAAGATGCCCAGATTCATCAGATAGACAGGAGAGAACACTGGGAGCTTACCCTTGGATATGCCTGAATAAAAAACTATTTTCCTCTTGATAAGTGAGGAAAGTGAGTACAGGAGCTGTTTTTCTCTAAGCAAGTGAGGAAAGTAAGTACCAAAACTGTTTTCCTCTAGGTTATGAGGAAGGTTGAGTGCTGTAGTAATTAGTAGGTTATTTGGTGCTTACAAGTTCTGAACAAGTGCTGATCACGAATAAGCAAATTCAAGTGCTAAAACTAAGAATCTGTATCTGGACTAAACTAGTTACAGGAAAGGGATTTTTTTATTTATACAGAAAAGTAGCTAAAACAGCAGTCAAAACAATTGAAATGCAGTGCAAGCTAGCACACTTGAGTATGTAGCATTGTTAGACCAAACAGTTCAAAAAATGCAAATACATTAAAAATGACTAAAAACAAGTACAGAAGGAGTCTATTAGGTAGAATGAGGTAAAGAGATGAGACTGGGGGGGGGGTGTCCCAGATCAAATCTACACTGGGGGCGGGCAACTGCAAAAGCCTCCAAATTTAAACAACAACACAGGAATAGGGAGAATGGGTATGGGAAAACCAACACCTTCAGCAGAGATCTGAAAAACTATATAGTGAAGCAAAAATAACAGTGCACAACTCTGAAGTCAGCCAGCAATGATATGCAATTAGTCAAACAACAATTACCAGTACACAACTCTGAAGTGCCAGAAAAATATACTCAGCTCTATATATCTCCAGATAGTTTGAAGAGCACTCTGTCAGGAAACAGGAAGGCTCCAGCAATGATATGCCTGTGAGGTAAACAATCATTACTGGAGAACAACAACAGTCATCCCTCTGCACAAGGT
The DNA here is from genome assembly GCF_019279795.1 of Protopterus annectens. Classification (NCBI taxonomy): domain Eukaryota; kingdom Metazoa; phylum Chordata; order Ceratodontiformes; family Protopteridae; genus Protopterus; species Protopterus annectens. The sequence goes on along the minus strand of NC_056729.1, from coordinate 114,665,930 downwards.
GGGGGGCCAACTACAGACACTGCAAAACTACAGACCCATAAGTCTCACTAGTCTCATATGAAAAGCCATGGAAGGAATTCTCATAGGAATAATCATTAATGATATAGGAATTCTCCAGACACTGGAACCATCACAGTTTGGCTTCATCAAGGGCATGTCATGTCTACTCAACCTGGTGGACTCGTTTGAGAAGGTCAGCAAAGCAGTGGATGAGGGGAAAAAAGTACACACTGCTTACCTTGACCTGGCCAAGGTGTTTGACACAATATCCCACTCAGGCATTGCTGACAAACTCAAAAGGTTGGGTACAAACCCTTATGTCACCCAGTGGATAGCCAAATGGCTCACAGGCAGGACAGAGAAAGTCAGAAAAATGGGAGACAATCTCTACAAAGAGGCCAATCACCAGCAGCGACCCTCAGGGATATGTCCTGGGAGTGCTCCATTTTGGCATTTACATCTCTGAAATCAAACCCCCCACACCCCCCTAACTTGATATTACAACTCCAAGAATATATATATATATATATATATATATATATATATATATATATATATATATATATATATATATATATATGTGCACAACAACAAGAAAAAAAAAACACAACCACCAAGGCATTCAGCATAAACTATGTTGCTTTAATAAAGCAATAAAATGTTAAAATCTGTCATAGCTCCATAAAAGCAATCCAAATGATAAGCTTTTGGGTACTACCATTACCCTTAATCAGATCTCGTTCATTTGTAAATCACGAATATATTTTCAAAAAGCATCAGACCAATCAGAATCAATGAATAAGCCTAAGCCTTTTTAAGGCTGGATTAAGAGGGAGGCATGTTCTAACTCCAGGAGGTATGTCTGCTTGTCTGCTCCCAAATTCCCTATACAATGCATTTCTGCAAACTCAGTCTCTGCCATAATATGACTACCTCGAATATTATCAGGCACAATCTGTAGGACTAAAAACAAAAAGGTGTGATTACTGTTTGATGAAATATGCTTAATTCGTGGATTCTTTTCATCTTTCAATCTAATATCACTGATGTTCTTGGATATCCTTTCCTTAAGCTGCCTATTAGTTTTTCCGATGTAAAAACACTTTGCTTGTTGGTAGCATGGAATATAGATCACATTTTTATCCTACAGTCAGCATAAAGTTTTCACATGAGTCTCTTGGCTGTTACTGGATGTATAAACATTGTATTTTAGAGATGTATTTACATGCCGTACAATTTCTAAATTGATATGTCCCAACTCTATTTGATCAGTCACGGTTATAATTAACACGTTCCAGTACCGGCTGTTTGTGGCCATTCTTCTGTTTTGTTTTGTTTCTGTATATATTCATACACACACAACCACACACACACACACACAGACATACACACACACACACAGACACACAGATAGATAGATAGATAGATAGATAGATAGATAGATAGATAGATAGATAGATAGATAGATAGGTAGATAGATAGATAGATAGATAGATAGATAGATAGATAGATAGATAGATAGATAGATAGATAGGTAGATAGATAGATAGATAGATAGATAGATAGATAGATAGATAGATAGATAGATAGATAGATAGACAGACAGACAGACAGATAGATAGATAGATAGATAGATAGATAGATAGATAGATAGATAGATAGATAGATAGATAGATAGATAGACAGATATAGGTATATATAAATGTAGTGAAAATTACAAGAAAGACTCAGTGTAGTAGCTTAAATCTCCTGTAGAGCAGGACAATGAGATCTATGCAAATAACCCATTTATGACCAATGTTTCAGTTACATACTTTTGCATGCCCATGACTTTTTTATTTAACTTTTTAAGTCAATGCAGGTACATTCAAGTCTTTCTTGCAGTTTTTAATGAATAGTTGGTCTTTACCCTCTGCTCATATCCATATGTACATAGACAGACAGATAGGTAGATAGATGGATAGATAGATAGATAGATAGATAGATAGATAGATAGATAGATAGATAGATAGATAGATAGACAGATAGATAGATAGATAGATAGATAGATAGATAGATAGATAGATAGATAGATAGACAGATAGATAAATAGATAGAGAGAGAGATAGAGGGGAGATTAGTTTGTTTTGTTTACTGACCATTTTAATGAAATTTGCTTCAAGCTTTATTTAATATGCTGCTGAAACTATAATGTCTAATATTCCATCTGAGAAAGGTACAGGTGCCATTTATAAGACTGTCCAGGAAGCCATGACAGGAGGCTATCATGTGGTTGTATTCCACATAATGTAGCAGTAGACATGCTCCTGTGTCTTATACATGATGTGTGTCTGATACATGTTATGTGTCTCATGTATGATGTGTATGTGATACATTATGACTGCCTGACACATGATATGTGCCTGATACATGATGGGTTCGTAATACATGATGTGTGCCTTAAATATGATGAGTGTTTGATACATGATACATGTTTGACGCATAACATTTACATGTTGGTGTCTATCAAATCACAGCTAATTTACATCTTCACAATTAGAGCACAGCACATACCCATGCACAATGCACAATCTTTTACAAACTGGTGCCTTGATCCTATGATTTAATATGTACATTCAACCCCACCTTAGGATGGTTCAATCAGATATTAATGGATGGTGCTCCAAACTTTAGCAGCCTACAGTACATACATTACTACTAAATGTTTTTTGCTTGGATCTTCTACGTCATGTTCTAGATTGTGCTATAATCATCTCCTGCAAAAAAAAAGATAATTTATTTGTGAATCAGTGATATATTAATATATATATATATATATATATATATATATATATATATATATATATATATATATATATATATATAGGTATAGATATAGATAGATATATGGATAGATAGGTATAGATATAGATATAGATATATTAACCTTAAAATGCTGCAATGTTTATACTCTACTGAAAAGCATACATTGGCATTCACCTAGCCTGCATAAAGCTGTATCAGCTGGAAACATGCCGTGCTCAGAATAAAGCTTTTTCCACAATGTGTGGAAAACTGCTGTCTTGTATCTTGGTGCAAATTTAAAAAAAGATCAACATTTGTTATTGCTCGCTTGATAAGTTATGTATCATTAGCTATTTAAATATCGTTATCATCACAGGATTATATTTTTGAACCATGTACTTGAGCATTTTTGTGGTGGAATGTCTATTATATATTATATATGAATATAAAGACATTCACTTTAAGGAATTTCTTTAATTTCCTCATGAATGTGGCTTACCGATGCATGATGTAAAATAGTTGTTAGTCATACATTAGTATGCTAAGTACTATACTTTAGAATATTTTGAAACATTGCTATGACTAGAACATAAAAGAAGGGGTACACTTTTCAGAGGAAGATGAGACTCCTATCCTTACCGGCATTTGATCAGCAGGCTTGCCCCTTTAAATATGCAGTGGAGACTTTGATGAGAATGACTGAAGATGGGCAAAGGTGGTCATTGATATAAACACCATTGGTGGCTATAGGACTGACGCATTTAAGTGTTAAAGAAGGGTCGCCACTATATATATGACGGAACTAAAAATAGCCAAGAAATTCCACTTCAAGAACTGAGTAGCAGAGTGGACACAGCTGCCACAATCATTAGATGACAGACGAGGAATGTTCATCTCTGTACTGTCAAAGAAAACTGTAGATGACACTGAAAAGGCATGAATGTTATAACTCCTCGACATCCAGCTATGTTAGGATTTAGCACGTTTCATTTAGTTTGCATCTATTCTAGAAGCAATGCTTTTAAGAATTATTTTTTGCAGATTCTCAGATGTAGCATATAAGGGCAATGGGAAGTGATGATAACCAAAGCCAGAAAAAGACCTCACTTGTCAATGTTGAACCAAGTGGATTCCAATGCTTCTTTTATTATTATCAGTAAAGCAACAGCGTTAAGTGCTTTTTTCATCAACGACTTTATCTGCACTGTATTCAAGGCAGAATACCACGTTCTTCCTATCTTACAAGCCAATCATTGATAAACGTCTGAAACACATAATTAGTTATCAGAGTGCCAAAAACTATAAAGAGGTATTCCTGAAAACTGGAAGTACGAATGAAAAATAAATCTCACTTCCTTTTATCAGAGTCTGATAAAGAGCAATATCCGCTGCCAAATAGTTTTCTTAACTAAACCAGTTTTCTCATTTATGGACTGAGGATATCAGATCTAATCTGTTTTGAGTCTATTGTTGATTTTTAAATCAGACTGATATGCTTAGAATATAGTACTTCTTTTTATTTAGTACTGCATGTTGTAATAGACAAGCTTTGGCATAGTGCTAAATTCAGCATGCACAAGATAAATGACATTATTTCTAAAGTTTTCTGTGTTTTCTCTGCTTAGATTGATGAAAAATTTCACAATAAAACTGCTAAATTGAATGCACCTATATATTCTGATGACCTTATCACATGTCATGACCACAAAGTAGTCCTGCTTATATTTGTTACTTATTTCACAACTGGAGACTCAATAAACTAAAACTGCTAGTATTGTGGTACCACTTATATGACAAAACCGATGCTACTTTTGAAAAAAAAGTGTAGCAAATTTAACTGATTGAAAACTATCTTTATTTCTATTTAACCCAGCTGACATATCCTTATCAGTTATTTTATTGTTTAAATCCCTTGGGCATTCCTGGAACTATGTCTTTGTGCAGAATTAAGAGATGGTGAGGCCTCACACTTGGATATATATATATATATATATATATATATATATATATATATATATATATATATATATATATATACGACTGATGGAGACAAATAGATTTTGTTTTGAAAATTATTTATTAAATGTATATTATTTTTGTCTCTCAACAGGGTGTCAGATTGGATAATGGTACAGGGCACCTGAATAGATTATCTATGGCTCTGCAAAAGGCATATACCCAGTTTTAAGTTAAAACATTTTAGGGAGTGTGAGGCATGGATTTACATATTTTGTTTGTATAAATGGAATATTATGAAAGTCTCACAAACAGAAACTAGTTCTCATTTTGTGCAAATATTTACTTTTACTTTTGTTATTATTCTCTGAGACAAACTACATGTATATGCATTGAGATAGAAATTAATACATAATGCTCCTAAACTAAGAATATAAAATGCATTATTGGATTTTATTCAGTTAAGATGTACACTTTCTCCTTCTTGGAAATGTGCATGGCTACTTTGTCAATATTACTTTTTGGCAAGCATGCCTACAAATCTGAAGACACTCCTGTTGAGATATTTTAAGCTCAGAACTGATATTTATTTTGAAAAGCCTGAAATTGAAATATGTGACTAATTTGGCACGCAGAGTGTAAAGAAAAAAATATAACAAATCTTGTATATATGATACAATTATGTTTTGATTTAATGAATGATTTATCTTACATGTTATTATACCAAAGAATTTGATAGTTATATAACTCACTTACATGTAGTGCTTAGACCATGGATTCCCAAAGAAGGTCACAAAGAGCACAACGTACTGATGAGGGCTGGCAGCAGAATAACAGCACTTGCTGATTACAAACATCAAAAAAATCAGCTACATTATAATGTGAATGACATATTAGAACTGTGACATCCCCTGACCTATGCCCCATTCTGAAACATAGCCTCTGTGCAGTACAGAAATAGAAAGTGGTAGACTTTTGTAGTAGAACACACCATTATATCCAATCTGATATAAAATGAAGGCCATACTTTTTGCAAAATGAATGATTAATAGTATTTACAGAGTTTGGGGCATAGGCAGTAAAATACAACATCCTAATGATGAGTTGCAGCATTTAAAGTTACTACATTTAATTACCAGGTGAATTGCCTGCAGATCTGAGAAACAGGTTGCAGTTAAGTGAACTCTCTGACCAGAAATTTCTAGATAGGTATAGGCTACACAGAGAGCTGGTGCAGGCTTTGTGAGGATGTGCGCACCCCACATTTCAAAACATAATTTGCAGGGTAACCTAGTCTGAGTAGAAATTAAAGCATACCTAGGTTTTGGTATAATTGACACTAATCCTATTTTAATACAGTTCTTGTTAGTCATATGCTACAAGGTGCTAGAGTGCATCTACTTTTTGAATACAATGAAGGAGTGACACTGCCATAAAATAGTTTGCTGCCATTGCAGCCACCTTCCCATGTTCATGATGCAATAGATTGAACCCACATGAGGTAGATGTTGAGCTTCACTACAACTAGAATGGGTGAAATTCACACAGTTGTGAAGTAGAGTGTTTGGTAGATGGCTTTGTCAGCAACCCTAAGCAACAGTCCCAGCTAGTATTCACAATACCATATATGGAGACAAAGTGCCATATTGACAATATTCTTGTATGGTGACATCTATGAGGGGCTACTACTAGATTCTTATAACAATAAGGCAAAATGTAGGTGTATTGTACTAATGTGTTATGATTCATTGCTAATATCTTCTGTCATCTATACTAACCAGTGACTGCAGTTATCCACTAGACAAATGGCTTATAATCCCATTCAGTCCCATACATGTCTGATGAGGATGCATTTAATCAAGCACAGACTAGCATATATCACACAGTGAGAGTGTGCTTATCATTCTGAAGGTCAGATTCATTTATTTGAATGCATATTTGGTTGCAGTGGAGTATGAACCAGAAAAGGCTGCACAGATGATCACCATGTGTGTTATGCTGCACAATATGAAGACATGCATGCTTGGTGGCCTTCCAACCTTAGCTGCAGGTGGACTACCTTAAGAACCACGAACATCTGAAGATGAACAAACACAGACTTCAGATTATGCTTACAGGGACACAAGGGAGTTACCAAGAAGGCATTAGTTTTGAGTGATGTGGTCATATATGTATTCTCAGGCAAACCAGCAATGTCTGGCTCAGAAGTTTGAATCATAACAAGTCATAGATACAGTTGTACATGGAGCAACTTGTGATATAAAGTTATATATTTTTGTAAATCACTACAACTAATCTTCAAACCAACCAAACTTACCCAAAACCTCTCTCACTTTCACATCACAGCAAAAGACAACAGAACTATCCATCCTACAGAACACACCAAATTGCTAGAAATAGACAATAAACTGAACTTTGACATTCACATATCCATGACCATTAAAAAAGTCCACAAAAAACTAGGGGCATTATATAGAAATCAGCAACTAGTTACCAAAGCAGCAAAGATCTCAGTAGCAAATTCTCACCTTATCTCCACCCTACTTTACACCTCCCCAATATATACAAACCTAAGACAATGCGATCTAAATAAGCTTGAAACCTACTACAACAAAATTGCAAAATTCGCACAGGGGCACCCTACCGTAGTCACCACTGTCTCTCATTGACAGAACTGGGCTGGCTGGATCTCCTTCACCTCCTTCAATGTTACCATTTCGCACTCGCCTACAAACTAGTAAACCAACCACTAAAATTCCCATCCCTTCAAATTCTACTCCAACCCTATCTTACCACCAGACCACTAAGATCCAGCAACAAAAACCTCCTACAGTTCACTAGACCGCATAACTCTGGTGAAAAAGCATTATTCTCCTGGGCTATAGCCAAACTATGGAACTTCCTCCCACCTCCAGTTATCTCTGTAACATATTGCACCCACTTCAAATCATTACTAAAAATGCACCTAAAAACATGCAGAGTATGCCCCTGCAACTCCCCCTCTAATAGCACCCACTACCTCTCTCTGCACTCCACTAACTACCGTGAATATACCTAGCACAGTAGCTTATTAACCAGCTACTTACCATACAATAAGAACTTCTTATTGATACAATTGACAATGTCTGTTATGCACCTCACAAACAGAAGTGTTTCTGCTGTCTGCTGATGAATTATGTTCTACATCTGTAACCATGTACAACATCAGTAATCTATGTTTAAACTTGTAATTATGTTCTACAGCTGTTTTACTACTTTTGTCTTAATCTAGTATTATACTCTAATCTTTAACTAAAGCTATAATTTTTAAATGATATATTTCTCAAAGTGTACAATTGTCTGTAACATTTGAAAGTGGAGCTTTTCTTCCCAGGTCTCCGCTGAAAACAGACCTGTGTCCAGTCAGACTTTCCCTGTCAACAAATGTAAATAAATAATAAATAAATTGTAAACACTTGAAAGGCACATGAAAATATGTGGCTTGTACATTGGGCACATTATACCTGTACACATGTATAACAATGTGTAATAGGCTTATGGCCACTTCACTCGAGTAGACATATGCAATAACATATGATATCAATACAACTGATGTAAGTCATCAGTAACTTTGGAATTACTGGGTTAGCGGTATACTATGAATACTGCAGACATCCTGTGAATATGTATGGTTAGCATGTATTCTCTGCTAGCCTATTGATAGTGGCAGTGTACAGACATGATATATGACTATGATAAGTGTGCTCATATTTGTGTGTGAATGTGTATATTTGAACAAAACAGTGTAAGAAACTTCTCTGTGTGGAAGGTTTTCGGTCCATATATTTCTAGTTAATCACTGTATATTAATCAGATCAGACAATAGTAGTAGAAGTAGCAAACTTAAACTCGTCAAGTCAAAACAAAACAAAAAATAATAGAACATATATAATTGTATAGCATTACTAAGTATTCGAAAGTAATCCAAGCAAGGCAGGCAGTCTGTTTCCAGTCGAAAATCCGTTATTAAGTACACAGTCTGTGTGTAGAGATCTGAGATGTTGTTGGAGATGGAGATGAGAGTTGAATCTTTAGCATAATATATTAAGGAGGATAGTTTATAAGCTGTGTGAAGATAATTAGTGAAGATGTTAAACAGAAGGGGGCCCAGAACAGAGCCTTAGGGTACGCCAGATGTGATGGGAAGAGAGTGGGAGGAGGAAGAGAGCCATCTGATGGACTGTCGCTTATTAGATATAAGTAACTAGTGAAACACTGAAGTGAAGGACGGGAGAGATTGAGGTTAGCAAGTTTTGATAGAAGAATAGAGTGAGAGACAATGTCAAAGGCTTTGGAGAGGTTGAGGAAAAGACAGGATACAAGTTGATTGTTATCCCTGGCCTCTGCAACTTTGTGGGTAAAAGACAGGAGTGAGGTAGTTGCGCTATGGTATGATTTAAAACCATGTTGGGTGGATGTGAGAAGGTTTTCCTGAAGGAGATATTTTAAAACTGAAACTAGTAAATAAGGCACTACGGAAGCAATAGAAGCCAGCAAATAATCCAACAAATAGAATCACAACTATGCAAAATAAATAATGTGAACTTTTAATGTAAGCACTTTCAGCAAGTAAAATAACTTGCCTTCATCAGACAAACAGTTTTTTCAAAACATCAGGTTCTTTATATATACTATTAGGCCAAACTAATTAAGCAATCAGCCTAAATAACAGAAACACAAGTTGTAAAGCAGCCTCGCCACTAAAAACATAGAATCAATCATTTAAAACCTACTTATTAAAAAGAAAACATTAACAATCAAAGAATGCAAATATTCTAATAAAAAAACATAAACAAAAATATTTATATACATATACATGTTCCAAAGTTCTGTTCACATTAGAAATAAACGTGAGCCACTATAAATGTTGTTATTCCCTAAGGATATCTTCTCATAGTTCCCAAAGCAATATACAATAGCCTTACCAATATATAAAAAACTAAAAATATACGTGGAATATAATGAAAATAGACAATATTAATATTTAATGTCCAGCTCAATAAACTAGAAGTGATTATATATATAAACAAGTTAATGTCACCTTTTAAGAGCCAAGTATCTCAACATGCATTTAATAGAGAGATTCTCGTTCAAACCTGGGAAAACTTGTGCTCTTGTTTTAATCTGCCACATAAGTTCATCAGTTTCGAGAAGGACTTGCCAAGGTCCTCCTCTAATGTCAGTTTTTCTATATTGTAAAATTGCAAACCTAAAGGCATGATCAGGGTAATCTACAGTGTGTTTAGCCAGAGCATTATTAAGATCATTTTTACTTATAGAATAATAATGTTCGTAAATACATTGTTTAAGTTTCCTTTCATTTTTACCGATGTAAAATGCATCACATAGAGTGCACAAAGCCACATACATAACTCCCTTAGACTCACAATTATATCTATGATTAATTTTGTATGTTTTATTATTAATGGGAATTTGATTGGTAACAAAAATATATTTACAATAAGCACATGTTCCACATTTAAACATGCATTTAGTTCTATTTGGACATTCTCTTTTTCTCTCCAGGAGTGATTTCAAATTTTGGCCTCGCCTATATGTTATTCTGGGCCTAACACCTAGAGCTTTTGATAACCTTTCATCCCCTTTGATTAGATTCCAGTTCTTGTTAAGAACTTCTCTAATACATAAATGATCCAATGAATATGTACAAAGAAAACTGACTTGGTGGCCTAAAACGTTACTAGACAAATGAGTTGGTTGCTCACTGTTACAACCTTGGTAATGGTTCAAATTTTCAATTGGGATGACTGTCTGATCAGATAGCAACAGTGTAAAAAACCCCATATTCCTTTTATTTATTATCTCATTTTTAATATTCAAAACAAGGGTTGGAGGATACCCTCTGTTTAAAAACATTTTTTTCTAGCAAGTCACGTTCTAAATTAAAATCGGTCACATCAGAAACCATACGGGCTGCCCTAACCATCTGGCCTTTAACTACTGCCTTCTTCTGATGGTAGGGGTGACAGCTAGAAAAATGCAAAAATGTGTTGGAGTATGTTGGTTTATGATAAATCAAGCTTTTATACCTAGCATTTACGTCATCCCTAATTAACTGAATGTCAAGGTAGTTAATGTACCTCTCCCCTATGGCATAAGTTAATTCCAAAAAATTGGTAGTCTGGGTGATGTTGTTAATAAAGGAAGGGATAAGAGAAAGATCACCTTTCCAGATACAGAACATGTCATCCTGGTATCTGGTGTACCAGGAGACATAGTTCTGGAAGAGTGAGTCATTAAACAAAAAATTATGCTCCCAGAATGCCATAATTGCATTCGCAAAACTTCCGCCCCAGGGGGAGCCCATAGCTACACCTGACTTCTGTAAAAAGAATTGCCCTTCAAAAACCATAAAGTTATTAGCCAGAACAAGTTCTAAAAGTGCCTCAACTGTGTTGATAGTGCCCCCATTAACTTTCTTCATAAGCAGAAATTCTCTAGTCCATTCAATGCCCAGCTGTTGGGGATGACCGTATAAAGGTCTTTAATGTCAATTGTGAGAAAATGTGCATTGGGTTGAAATTCTAGCTTATTGATATGACTGAGAAACCCCCACAAATCCTTGCAGATTTGTGGTTCACTAGCAATAAGTGGTTTTAGCACACTATCAATATATTTGGCACACTCATACGTAATTGATCCTCGACCATCAACTATTGGTCTGAAGGGAGGATCATTTAAAGTTTTATGGATTTTGGGATTGCCAAAAAGTGCTGGTGTTTTTGGTGCTAACATTATTAAGTAATGATATAGGTCAATGTCAATGGAGCGTTCCAGAAATAAATCCTCCAATACCCCTCTAATCTTTTTATATGCCCCATTGACCTCATTTAAAGTGGCCTTTGTATATGCAGCAGTATTAAGGTGTTTAACCATACTATCCACATACATGCCATGTTCCATAAACACAAGGCCACCGCCTTTATCAGGCTTCATGACCCTAATATTACAGTCATTCAGCAGGTTTAAACAGTCATACTCAAAATGGCTAATAGTATTCTTCATGTTTTTAAAATGCTGACTTTCTTTAATAGCTCAAAAATCTATCTTGCACATTTTCTCAAAAACATTCAAGTCTGGATGGATGAGTGGATTAAATACACTCGAGACCCTTAAAGAACTAACCATGCTAGAACTACTCCCCATAAGCAAATTAAGATTAAGTTTGCGGACGAACAACTAGAGGTCAATTATAGTTTTAGCATTGTCCATATGTCTTCCGGGGACGTAGGTTAGACCCCCTGGATAAAAAGTCAACAATTTTCTTGGTCCACGTCCAAAGAGGTGTAATTATAAATATTAAAGTCCCCATCTGAGCTTGTGTAAACTCATGGTCCACTAGCTAATTCTTGAATATGGGCTATCATCTCCTCGATCTTTTTTTTTGTTGTTCCTCACTTGTGGCCGATTCCGATTGGACTGACGATTGATGGTTCGGTTGTTGTTGGTTGATTGAAAATCCTGATAGTTAGATCCATCACCTCTATCATTTATATCCCCTAGTTGTCTATCCAAATTATTGCTATTGCTGCTCCCATTGTTGTCCCTATTGCCAAAGCCATTATTGTTTTTACAAAGCCTCTCACTGCGTCTAAGTGGCTGATTATCCATATTTCCATTTACTGGCCTATCATTGCGTATGCTAGGGGACAAGCCTTCTTCATTCAAATTACTGTCTATATTAAAGTCAGATAACTGGGTACTTAGACCATTAGAAGGAGGCTTGGGATAATCTCTTTTATTAGAATAGCCACTGATATCCCTAGCTATCTTTTTCTTTTTAGTAATAAGACGTTTGTTCAGTGCTGACTCAATGCTAGTATAAATTCTACAATATTCATACTTATACCTATAAAAGTCTGTATGGCTTTTAATGGCATGGTCTAAAATTTTCAATTCTGCTTTAAGAATGTTAATATCAGTAGAATAAAAATTAATAAGAGCCTGAAGAAATTCAAATCCTTGGCGGTCGAAAAGGTCCAATAGTTCCCTATGGAATGTAGAGTCATTCACCAGCCCTGCTGGATACCGCCATTGCCTAAGACCTTTGGGAATAACTTTATTCTGTATGCATTGTTGTAAGTAGGAAACCTCAAGTTGTAGCTTCCTACATTTGTACAATTTTATATCAAAGTCATTAATTAAATTAGGTAATTCATTTGCGGACTGTTCTTCTCTTTCCTCAGATGAATTATTTGATTGATTACTTCCGCAAAAGAAATTATTATTATTTACAAATGCTGGAATTGAAGGAATATTACTTACACTGTTCTGTGAGCCAATATTATTCACCAATGGGACTGAGGTGCCTTGTGCTCCTCCTTGGTTGATGCCCATACGGTTTATGTTGTTTTGCGGTGTTGAATAAGCGTCAGTGGCTCCAATGACGCCTCTTGAAACACCACCTGTGACACTGCTGCTACCAACTCCTGGCAAAGGCTCGTTAGAATCATTACTGTTCCTTTCACTTTGTTGTCTAATAGGAGAATTAGATACATTCAGTCTATTGGTGCAGGACATTTCCACCTTCTGAGACAGAGTTTCGACCCACCCTAGAAGAACCTGAACTAGGGCTGTCAAATTTCCCATTGCGTCCTCCTGGCTGTTAGCCCTACTTTCATTTTGGGAAAACAAGTCCTGAGTTGCCACTCCATTTCCGCTTGCCATAAAAATGACCAAACAAGCAACAATCCAAAACAAAAACTAGTAAATAAGGCACTACGGAAGCAATAGAAGCCGGCAAATAATCCAACAAATAGAATCACAACTATGCGAAATAAATAATGTGAACTTTTAATGTTAGCACTTTCGGCAAGTAAAATAACTTGCCTTAATCAGACAAACAGTTTTTTCAAAGCATCAGGTTCTTTATATATACTATTAGGCCAAACTAATTAAGCAATCAGCCTAAATAACAGAAACACAAGTTTTAAAGCAGCCTCGCCACTAAAAACATAGAATCAATCATTTAAAACTGACTTATTAAAAAAAAAAAAACATTAACAATCAAAGAATACAAATATTCTAATAAAAAAATCATAAACAAAAATATTTATATACATATACATGTTCCAAAGTGCTGTTCACATTAGAAAAACTGTTTGTCTGATGAAGGCAAGTTATTTTACTTGCCGAAAGTGCTTACATTAAAAGTTCACATTATTTATTTCGCATAGTTGTGATTCTATTTGTTGGATTATTTGCCAGCTTCTATTGCTTCCGTAGTGCCTTATTTACTAGTTTTTGTTTTGGAAAGTTTAAAACTGAGTATAAATACATTTTGCAAGTATTTTTAATAGTGGGGATAGAATGGCTATGGGTTAGCAGTTAGATGGGTCTGTAGAGTTCCCCCCTTTATGCAGAGGAATCAGGAAGAAGGATTTCCAAATGTTAAGGACACTAGCTTCTAGAATGGATCTATTGATTAGTAGTAATATGGGGAAGGCTATGGATTCAGCAGCTAATTAGAGGATCACAGCTGGGAGGTTGTCAGAGGAGGATGAGCAGGACTTGAGTTTGAGCAGAAGTGATTTAAGTGGTGGAGACAGCTTGAAAGGAAAAGAGGTTTTTGTTGGCAAGGGTGGAGGGGCGTCAAAGGGATGTTAGTGTTGAGGCAAGTATGTGTAAGTCTTTAGACTGTATGAATGAAGTGATTGATGAGAAGGGTGGCAATTTCCAGTGCAGTGTTATTTGGGAATGGGAAGGGAGTGGCAGGGTGACAAGGGTAAAGAATTTTGTTAAGGGTAGTCCAGAATTTCCATGGAGTGGATTTACACTTTAGTTGGGGGGAGTTGTAGCAGAACTTTTTATCATTGTTGATTTGTTTTTTGACATGGTTCCTGAGTTTCCTGTAGGTTTGGAATATGGGTGGTGTCTTGGATTTGGTCCAGGCTTTCCAAGCACAATTTCTTCTGTGCATAAGTGATCTGGTGTCTTGGGACAAACTGAATAACAAAAATCAAAATTACAAACTTATAAAACAAAAAATAAACTGAAAAAAATGGAAAGTTTGTTAAAACACACCAGATGAGCACTTTCTTCCAATTACAATTCAATGGACTTCATCACATAAATTGCACAATCATGATTAACCTTTGATAAGGGGTTCGGTTAATTATACAATCACTTTGCCTCTAATTCAGCCCAATAGAAAAAGCAATGCAATATAAAAACAGCATGCAAAATAAACCAGCTCCATATACTGCTTAATAAAACTCATTAACCCTTGTATGTATACTAAATAAAACGTCACATTTTCATATAAAAAACAAAAAACAAAACCTACCACTACACATCACTCACTTATCATGTTTGTTTAAACCCGGATGTGTATGTTAAATTACATAAACATAAATATGAATTGTATGATCAATAACCATCTCAAGTTTCAAAGATGCACCACAATAATAACCAGATTATTATGTTAGATACATATATCAAAAAATTACTTGCAAATTTATGTATACTTGTATAAATTAAAATAATACTTTTTCAAATAATACCTACTGGAAAACCAGGTTTGTACAAAAATACAAAAATGTTTGATATATGTTCAGTGTCTAAAATAATAATAATATTATTAATAATAATAATAATAATTGCATTTGTAAAGTCCATCTTTCACTATCAACTTTGTAAACTTCAGTCTTTGGATGTTTCAGTCATTATCAGTACATCTCTACATGTGGTGTGTACAGACATGCACACATGCATAGACACACACACATACACTTAGATTTGCTGTCTCAGTAATACCCATGTTATATATTATTAGTGGATTATCTCATGATGTGTGAATTTGGGGTACCTGAGATATAAAACAAACTGTAGGATTTGCTGTCTAAAATATTTCACTATGTCTGTGCTTATCAATTCTGTCATTACAAATGTGTTCATTTATTGATCACCATCAAACTTCTGAGATGTAAAATCACAGTCATGCTACTAGCTATAATTGATATTTGTGTTTTTTTTTTCTGAAAAAACAGGTTTAACTGCATTCCCTAAATAATGACAGGCATTTTATTTTCAGATTTTTTAGCATTTGGAAAAAAATAGGCTGATGTAAACTTATTATCATTTGGAAAAAGCATACTAATACAACACCTGCTATTCTGTCAAATTTCTAAGTATGTAAGAGAAAATCTCTGCCTGATTTTGGTCCTTTGTCTGTCTTTATGTTTTTTTTTAGATTTGTACTGAATTATTTGGCTTTGAGATTAAAAGTATGGGGGTTGCATTGTGTTTCACACTGCATTCTGAAAGCAGTAATCTGAGGAGTTACATTCCCATGTGACAGTTATTTGTGTATGTATTCGCTCATTTCATCTGTATCAAAGTTGTGTCAGAGTCAAATAACTGGATACATGTGTGTGTGGGTGTATGTGTGTGTGTGTGGGGGGGTGGAATGAGTGGATGTAAGATATAGATGTATATATGTATGTATGCATGATGGCGTAGATGCTGCTTACTGTCCTTGATTTTGCAGAATGTCTCTGATTTTGCTGCATGTTTTGGATGTTCCTCATAACATTTGTGTTTTTTTTTTTCATATCAACCAGTACTGCCATTACTAAATAATGATAGACATTGGAGTTTCAGACTTAGTGGCCTTCAGAAAAAAAACATGGTAGTGCAAAGCTTATTACTTTAGCAAATTTCTAAATTGAAAAGGGCAGTATAGATTCTTGGTTTTGGTCCTTTGTGTCTCCTTGTATTTTTAGCTCTCTCCTTCTTGTTGGTAAATTCAAATGGCTGTCCCTGCTGCAATTTTCCGAGGTTAAAAAGGCAGTATTCTGGGTTTCTAGTGCTTGTGTTCAACTGTGTGAAGCCAGCATGCATATTATATTGTGACTATTTTTAACAGAATCAAACATAACAAGTAATCATAGGTTCATAGGTTCATAGATACGTACTAGGCTATCAGCCCAAGGGCCTAAGTAAGCCTGGCTAACAAGGTTCACTGGCTTACACCACCCAAGAAAGTTAATTTCCTGTGCCCCTGTCAAGCAGAGCCACAGAAGTGATCCCCGGGGTGTATTTCCTATTTCTCATCCACTCATCAAGATTTTTCTTGAAGAATGCAAATGAGGAACTTTGCTTGACATAGATGTGTAGCTTGTTCCAGAGTATGGGAAGTCTCTGAGACAGGAATCTATACCTCCAGCATGTTCTATTTATTGTGGTGATAAGGTTTAGATCCCTAGAGCATGTATCCTGGAGGGAGTTGGATTTCTTTAGGTGTAGCATGTCCAACAGTTCTGGGTTTAACATAGCTTTATATGTTAGGCAGAGATCACCTCAGAGTAGGCGATATGCTACAGATTAAAGCTGGAGTTTTTTGAGATGGTCAGTGTTGGGCATCTGTCTGAGGCCAGTAATCCTCTTTGTGAGGTACATCTGTGGTTTTTCCAGCTGCTGCAGATGTCTTGTGAGGTACATTCCAAAAGGGTTGTTGTACTCTATAATGGGTCTAATGAGTGCCGAGTAGAGGGGAACAATGACCTCTTTTTTCCTGGATGAGAACCCTTTTATGATGAGGTGTGCCACACAGAAGGATTTCCTGACTACTGTAGCGATGTGATTATCAAAGGAGAGACTACTGTCCACCTGGGTCCCAAGGTCTGTTATCACGCATTCGGTGTTAAGTAGACTGCCATTTATGTGGTAGTTTATGGATATAGAGGTTTTACAAAAGGGGATGACAATGCACTTTTTGGCATTGAGCTTGAGGCCATGTCTCTGACACAAGGCATCCATCTCAGTGAGGCCTTTCTGTAGGATGTCCACATCATTTGGAGACTTGACTGTGGCTCCTAGTTTGCAGTCACCTGCAAACTTCGTTAGCCAGAGGCCTTCTGTGTTAGCTTGTACTTCATAGAAGTAAATACCAAACAGGAGAGGTCCCAGGACTGAACCTTGTGGTACTCCACTTATCACTGGTTTGAAGTCAGATTTGGAGTCTGCAACTTTAACATTGTGGGTTCTGTCAGTGAGCCAGTTGGCAACCCATCTTGTGACATAGGGATTTATACCTAGTTTATTGATTTTAGCTATAATTCCAGAATGAAGGATGATGTTGAAAGCCTTGGCGAGGTCAAGATAGGCTGTGTGAACCACCTTACCCTCGTCTATGGTTTTGGTGACAGCCTCAAAGAAGTTGATCAGGTTCAGAAGGCATGATCTGCCTTTCACAAACCCGAACTAGGTGAGTCCAGAGTTTGGAGGTTACCAATGGCTTTGTTTATGAGTTCCATGATGATACATTCCATGGCCTTGCAAACCAGGCTCATCAGGCTAATAGGGTGATAGTTCCCAGGATAAGTGGTGGCTCCCCCTTTGTGGAGTGGGATAACTGTTGCTGTGCGCCATTCATTGAGCACAAATTCTGATGTGAGACTATGATTGAACATGGTGCTTAGGTGCGGAGCCAGTTCATTCTGAAGTTCATGTAAAACGCAGCCTGGGATGTTGTCCAGTACCATGGATGCTGTGTTTTTGGTTTTAGAGAATGCAGCCTTTACATGGTGTGAGCCAGTGCATCAATATATTTGCTAATAGTGATGGACATGGGGATTGCCTGTGATGAATATGACTTGGTGGGAGGATGGGATTGCAGCACATCAAAAATAGCAGGTTGACCATAGTTGTTGTCAATTTTCATCATAAGCATCAGTATTTTGCATAATAGCTGACAGTCTTTGGCAGTCTAGGCTGCATGTGTGTGATAGCAAATGATACGTGGCACACTGGCTCACAGAGTATTGTTAACATCTTACTTCCTTGGCTCTTTGTTTGAGAATTTGTCTGTGATTCCTTCTGTGTGCAGTTTGCATGTACTTCCTCAGTATGTTTAGTTCTTATTCAGATGCACCAGTTTCCCACCCCAGACCCTCAGCTGTGTAATGTATGCCTCTGGCTATTTTTGCTTTTGCTCTCATCTCCTTCTAGTACAAAATGGAGACTCAGAATGCAGCTGTCCTTTTTGGGGTGTAAGTTGGCAGACACTATTTTACAATAGGACTTATACTTTCCTGCAAGCGTTCATTCCCTTCATTTTATTGGGAATTACTATTTTGTTAGCTTTGAACCTTAATATGTACATCTTTGTTTTCCTTGAAAGCAAAACATATTTCCTTAGTCGTGATTTTTGTTTAGGCCATCATTTGAGTTAAATATTTGATTATAAAAAGCTTTAATATGCACCTCAGAGCATCTAGAACTCTATGACTTTTAGTTGGCAACTGATGGCCAGGTTGGAGGTAAAACAGAAAGATTCACGTGGAAATTTAGAAGATATTATTGTGCAACAGGAAGCCATAGAGTCCTTTGTCAAGTGTAACAATTCATATAAGGCTGAACTTGTTGATTGTAATTGTACATCTGAGGTGTATGCAGTCAATAAGATGGTCATAAAGAGTAGGTACACATGCAGTCTGTGAAATGAAAGTGAATAGCCTTATCTGTTGTTTGACCACAAGTAACTTTCAAGGTCATAGCCTAATAGCCCCATTTCTTTGAAGTCTCCAGCTTCCACTAATATGTATAAAGATATATGTATTTACAAATATGGGACTACCTTAGAAGACCGAAAAGCCACAATAACAAAAACCCACAAGCAGAAATTGCCGAAACCTCACATGAAAAAACACCCAGAAAATAAACAAACTCAGGGTAAGTAACCACTTGCCCATCATTAACTTTTCCCTTTTCCCACTGTAGTGCAATCTTAGAGTTGGTATATTTAGTTAGAGGGGGTGTGGGATGGTGGAGCCCTGATATGAGGGTGTGTGTATGAGGGGGTGAAGACCTCTACATGGGTGGGTTTAATTTGTTTCAGTTTCCAGTTTTTTGTTATTTTGTTTTTCTGGAGACTTGGTTACTTACTTGGAGTTTGTTCTTCGATGTTCAGAGTGCTCGTTCATGTGAGGTTTCATCAACTTTATCTTAGTCTTGTGTGATTCAAAATTCTGGCTTTTCTGTCTCTTCAGTTTGACATGTGTATATATATATATATATATATATATATATATATATATATATATATATATATATATATATTTGTGTGTGTATGCATATCTAACTGCATATATATATATATATATATATATATATATATATATATATATATATTTGTGTGTGTATGCATATCTAACTGCTTATATATATATATATATATATATATATATATATATATATATATATAAATATATATATATATATATATATATATATATATATATATATATATATATACATATATATATATGGGTCTACTTTAAAAAGAAGAAAATCCCACATTACCAAGATGACATCTTTGAAACCTGACTTTAATGAATGAACACAGTGCCGAAGGATTACACAGGGTAAGTACCCAGGTGGCCAACAAGTGGTGATTTGACCTTTTCCCCACTGTAGTGTGATCCTGGAGTTGGTATATTTAATAAGGGGGGTTGTGGGGGTTGTAGCTCCCCACCTGGGTGGGTTTGAGGTAGTGTGGTGTGTTTCATTGTTAGATTGTGGCCAACTGGATACCTACCCTGTGAAATCCTTGAACATTGTGTTCATTCTTTAAAGTCATTTTTCGGCAATGTCTTTTTCGGTAATGTGGATTTTCATTCTTTTGAAGTAGGCCTCATATATATATATATATATATATATATATATAATACATATGAAATTACTTTTCTAACAGGTGTTAAGTGATATAGTAACATTGTTATGAAAGAAGCACATAGTAGTCCAGTTTATCTACTTGTAAAACTATAGTTAGAGAACTAATAACATAAATGCATATAGACAAACAATATATATCTTACATTAATGGACATGAGAATATAATTATATGGGAATAAAAGAGAGAGTAAACTGTGAAGATATGCAAGAAATTATTTACTTCAAAGCATTGTTTCAGAGGGAAACAACATTGTTATGTAGAAATGTCCTATACAGGACTAACAAGGAAGTAACATAGAACAACTGTTAAGAAAAAAGAAAGGACAGAATGTGTTTAACTCCCATGTGTAGGTTAAGAGAAGCATGACAACATGAAGAAGATCATTCTTAACAATTAAACTAAGCTGACACCTGAAACAGCAACATAATGTTATAGAGTAAGACAAAACTTCAAAGAAACTGAACATCTCAAATAATATAAATACAAGAATATGCTAAAAATAGTGACAAGAAATGAGCAGGTAAACTAATAAAAAATGACAAAATTAGAGAAACAAAATGAAATGCATCAAAAGCTGAAAAAAGACATTGCTGGAGAATGATTATGCAGGTTCAATCCCTGTTGTTTCTTTTGTAATTATAATAAACATTAGTATAGTTTATTTATTTTAGTACAACTACAGTACTGAATATAAATGAGCATCATTACAGAGAAATGGTAATATAACATCATGGTACTATATATTGCAACAAAGAAGTCAACTAAGTGTTATATTGAGATATGGGATAAACACAGTCAGGCCATCAGTTCAGTCAAGAGTTTGGAAATAAAGTAAGCATTTTATCATTGAGATTCACAGAAAATGCTTTTTGATTTGCTTAGTCAGACACCTAATGTAAGTGTTAGTCATACTGTGCACCATAACATATCCAGAGTTTCATTACCCAGTACTTAACATAGGCCATATTCATAGACATGAATACAGATGTACAGATGAACATGTCCACTAAACATTCCATAGTGAGTTCTGCAGTAAGAAATATAATGCTCTGTGTGTATGAAACAGAAATCATGGTGTATAACTTGTAATGCATATCAGATAGGTATATATCACAGCACCGCACACCCTTTCTCCCATAAGGGTACATCTGTAACAGAGCATTCCACCATAAAAGAGAGAATAGACAAAATGAAAATGATTTAGAGTCTCTCTGTGAGGCACATGACACATGTATTGACAGATGTGTAACACCTGAGCAGCCTCTTTGCATAATGTCACTGAAGTATTATTGTATACTTGTAGAACAATGGTATCACTGTGCAATATATGGTGATACTTACCTGTTGTCATGCAAGCAATGAACTTCATTAGTAAAATACAAAATATGGGTTAATGGCTTATGATGTTGAACACACTAGTGTTATTATTTTAAAACCTATTATAAAAAAAAATCACATTGTCAATCTACAGCTTAACTGATTCTGAACTGTCATTACTCTGAGCTTTAAATAATCAAACCCATCACTCTTTGGATGGAATACTACCATATACACAGATAATGAAACACTGATACAAAATTTCAACAATTTTTTATATTAAAATCTTATACAAATGTTATGGCAGAAGGATATCAAATGCAAAGTAGAACACATCCACAAATATAATGTAAACTGCACATATCACATCTCCAGCTCAGAGCATCCATCAATCTGGTCAGTGCTGGGTCCACTGTATGAGAGTACCACTGCACAGTGTAAGGGTCAGTGTCCCTGTGTTATCACAATGCACAAAATACTACAGAAATAGCATGTATTGCTCTGTGCCAGTTGTCCCAAAGGGTGGCAGGCAGGACTGGTGCTCATGGCAGGCCTTCTTCACATGAAAATAAATATACAGGATTTTACTGCTTTTCAGCTGACATTAGTTCATGCAGGAAATACCATTATGTCTTATAACTGGAGGAATGGGCTGAGAAACACATTTATCCAACTGGTCAAAGAAATACTGGTCCACCTTGGGCCTAAATGTTCTGCAAGTGAGCCACACAATACCCACTGGAACATAGCAATGAACTGCATACTCTTAACAATGAGTCAGTGTACATCAGTCAAGAGTGGTCATTGATATCAGCAGAAGGCTGCATCATGTCTGTACCATATACCTGTATTTGTTCATAAATCTCAGTTATTTCATGACAAGTCTTTTCTGCCTTATTACCCACTCTAAATGACTCCTGCTGCCGAACTACCAGGGAACCCATCTCCTGGACCCAGGTCTTCACTACTCATTCCGCTCTCTCATTCATGTTATGCCACATACCGACCTGTACCCCCTACTGCATTGTAGTCTTCCTTTCTTCCTCCTATTTAGTCATGCCATCTATCATTTTTTTTTTGAAAAAAAAAATGAAGACTTGATAAATAGATGTGCAAATAATGTTAAAACATTTATGCAGATCCTTGAATGTAGTCCAGTTTTTGTGTAATAAACACATTATCCTAAAAAAAAAAAAAGAATCAGTTGGTAAAACACTATATGCACCATGAGTGGATGCTGCATGTCAGGATCACCAAACATGTACTTATCTACATAGTGCAATTGAAATATATGTTTTAAATATTTTAATATGCAGGTGACATATTTTATCTAACCGGTTTCATGTAAAGTTATATGCTATGCGATATTTACAAAGGAAAATCAGTGCTGCAAAATGTTTATCCTGTTTGCAAATTTGGATTTTCAGTAGTGGTAAGAGGCATGCAAGAACAAAATACACTTATTATCCTGTGCATCAGAACACACTTTTTTGTAACATCAATGTCTCTATAGGAAGAACATAAGCACATTAGGTGATGTGTTATCATGTATATATGCTACAAATTTGTGGCGCTTACATATGATGTTCTTCCGTGCCTTCGTTGAATGTTGGGTGTCGAGCTGGCACCTCGGCACCATAAAAATCTACTGCCAATCATTAGCGGACCGGAGTTCTGCTGGGGCGACCCCTAACCAGGAGAAGCCGAAAGAACAAGAACAACAACATATGATGTTCTTCCACCCTATCATCTATGTTGTTCTGTATATTATGTAACCATCCTAAAGCATATTTCTAGTGTTAATTATCCTTATCAATTGCACTCCTGTACTTACTGTTCATTACAACATATATGTTAACATAAAATACAGTAACCATGGTGAACACACTGCCCAGACTAAAAGCGTCATGTAGTTATATTTACATATATATAACTATTTGTATATACATTTCATTATACATAATTCCTACAAAAAACACAGTAAACATGGCTTATCATGTCTCCAGCATGTGTGGCTAGAGCTTTTAATGAGGTTCTATTCATGTGTCTGTGTAGGCAAACATTTATAGCACTATGATGGCCCATAGTACAAGGAAAACACATCCCTGCATTTACCTGAGAAACTGACAGCCCAATATTATACATTTCTTATGTGAAGAGAGATGCTTGTACACTAAATATATCTCCATTGACATCCATAAACCCCATAAATCATTACTGTCCAACTACAGTACTTTTAGAACCATTTATAGAATGAACACATCCCTCTGATATCCATAAACCACACAACCCACCACTGTGCAGTTATAGTGGTGAAAACCTTTTACAAAGTAAACATATCACTGCTGTTGTTTGCGTATCTGTTTACCTATTACTAGGTACTTGCACTGCTATGAGACACAGCTGTATATTGGATACACCCCTGTTGTACAACTGTGAACCCATCACCTCAGCACTTGTTACCTTGTGCCTAAAATACTATAAAGATGAAGCATGTGCTCCACCTAATAGTGTTATCTTACTACACTGATAAAATACATTAGAATTATGTTAGTAGTCTGCACTTATCATGCGTTCTTGCTTGCTTATATTGTTATACTTCATAAAACTGCAGTTTATTTACTCTTTTCTCATTATCTCAAATGCTAAAGAATATATTTAAAAAAATGTGTTACAGTATACATACTTGGGCAATGTTTTTTATTGAAATCATGGGACAGTGCGGCATGGGAGATTTACCCTTTTCCACACTGTAGTGTGATCTCTGAGTTGGAATATATAAGTGGCAGGGAATGTGGGGGGCACAGCCCCCACAGGGGAGTGCAGGGGAGTTTGCCCCCCTGCAAAAACATCACTGTCAGCACTGTACAGTATAGAGCTGGTCCATACATACTGCTGCAAAGGGAACAACAGACTTCAGAAGTCGAATTCGACTTCACCTCAATTAGGTTGCCGATATTCCAACCTAATTGTGGAGCTTTTCTCCCTGGGTCCTGACTGAAAATGGCCTGTTAGCCCAGTTGGACTATACCAATCAACAAATGTAAAATAAACAAATGTAAAATAAAATAATACTTTTCAGTAGAGCATCCCATGGTACCATATATCCATGTACTTCCAAAGCTGCATAAGAATTCCACCAGTCCACCCATGCGACTGATTGTATCTGGCAGAGGGTGGGCCACAGAGACACTCTCCATATATGTGGAGAAACAACTTCATCCTGTATTTGATAAAGTAGAACATGTTTTAAAGGACACTAGACAATTTTTGCAAAGGCTAAATGAATGGAAGTTAAAGGAATTAACCAATGATGTGTTACTAGTCACCATGGATGTGACGTCACTTTTTACATGTATCCCTAATGATATAGGGGTAGATTTTGTTAGACTTTTTTTGACACAGCATAGTACATATAACACC
The DNA here is from genome assembly GCF_019279795.1 of Protopterus annectens. Lineage (NCBI taxonomy): Eukaryota > Metazoa > Chordata > Ceratodontiformes > Protopteridae > Protopterus > Protopterus annectens. The sequence continues at coordinate 114,640,714 of NC_056729.1, read as the reverse complement.
AATAAGGTTAATTTGATTTGTTCCCTTCTAGAGATTATATTGGAACATAACTTGTTTATGTTTGAAGGCTCCTTTTATTTACAACAAATGGGTGTAGCTATGGGCATGGTTTGTGCCAATAGCTACACCAATATGGTTATGACCCAGTGAGAGCCTGATTTTGTGTTTAATGAAAATAATATTTTTTCTAGGTTCATTCTCTATTATGGTTGTTTTGTGGACGAAGTGTTTTTTGTTTTGGAGAATTATTATTCTTCTTTATGTGAGTTTGTTGAATATCTTAACAGTAGCACTAATTTTTTGAAATTTACATTTAACTCATCTAATGAAAATATTTCCTTCTTGGATGTACAAATCATCATAGCCCCTGATGGTATTGAGACACAGATTTATACTAAATCTTGTAAGACTAATAACATTTTACATGCCAAGAGCATGCATCTGAAATATGTGAAGAGAAATGTGTTAAAAGGGCAATTTTATAGATCTGCCTGGCTGCATACAAAGGACAGTTGTATGTATGAATATTTTGAAGAAATTTCAAATAATTTTAAAGAAAAAGGCTATCCACAGGATGATATATCTGAGGCACAAGATGAGATTGTCTCATTTAGGGACACTCGATCAAAACCCTACCTGATCTCAGAAGTGAGCCTGTCAATAACAAGACTGGGAACTTGTTACGTAAGGCAAGAATGTGCCTCACTTTCTCTAATGACTCTTCTGCTATAAGCAATATTATTGAAAAACACTGGAAAATAATACGATTAGATGCCAAATGTAAAGAGACATTGGGTGAAGTGCCACAATTTACTTTTAAGAATCAGAAATGTCTAAAGAGACTGCTCTGTTATAAATCCAACAGAGTTGTTAATAATAGGAATGAATATTTAGGGAATGCCATTTCAGGGACTTTTCCTTGTCGTAAATGTACTCTGTGTTCTTATGTAAATAATAATTATATGTATGTACACCCTGTGACTGGACATGTCTATGAGCTTAAGGTATATGCTGATTGCAATACAATGAATGTTGTGTATTTAGTTTCCTGTGAGCTCTGCAAAATGTTTTATGTGGGCAAAACTAATAGGTGTTTGAGAGATCTGATACGTGAGCATCGTTACAGTATCTGGGCAAATTATAGTAAAAATGCCCTTGCAAAATATGTTACCCTGATGGGAAATAATCATCATTTTAAATTTTCAGTATTAGAGATTTTTCAGCCTAATGTTAGAGGTGGTGATATAACAACTAGGACTGAATGTCAAGAGGTAAAATGGATGTTACTTTTACAGGCTACAGGTATTAAGGGGTTAAATAAGTTTACCCCCCCTTAAACCTAGTCACGTGATTTGCAGCATTAATTGCTTGTATTATTTAACTTGTAACTGCTATTTATATGTAGATCTGAAGAAGTACTCTGTTAATTACGGAAGAGCTAATCTTTTATTTTATTTTCTGTATTGACTCAATGCATTTTATTGGATTTATTAAATTCTCTTGCACTACTGCAGTTTGGTTTACTTTAATACATAAAATAAAATAATTAATTAATGAATTAATGAATTAATTAATTAATATTCTGCACATCGAACATGTAGACCACATTTTTGAATGGTTTACATTGTGATGTTCGATGTTTTAATAGTAAACATATATATATATATATATATATATATATATATATATATATATATATGTGTGTGTGTATGTGTGTGTGAATATATATATATATATATATATATATATGTGTGTGTGTGTGTGTGTATATACACACACGGTTTCACTTCATATCTTCGAAAGATCATTTCATTCGAATTTCAAAACAGCGAGACCAAATCATTGAAAACTCAAATCGTCGAAAACTCATAACATCGAATCTCAAATCATTGAAAACTACAAAGCAACTAGAAATAACATCCCAGACACTGTTTACTATGTTTATGCAAGGGGGCAAGCCCCCCTGCACCACACCACACCCCCCGAAACTTAAATATACTGACTCCAAGGTCACACTACAGTGGGGTTAGGAAATTACCTTTTTCCCCCACTGTAGTGCGACCTTGGAGTTGGTATATTTAATGTACACGAGGTATGGGTGGCAGAGACCCCCACATGGGGGTGCAGGGGGGCTTGCCCCCTGCATAAACATAGTAAAAACTCTGTGGGATGTTATTTCTAGTTGCTTTGTAGTTTTCAGTGATTTGAGATTCGATGTTATGAGTTTTTGACTATTTGAGTTTTCGATGATTTGGTCTTGCTGTTTTGAAATTCGATGAAATTAGCTTTCGACAATATGAAGTGAAACCACACACACACACACACACACACACACACACACACACACACACACACACACACACACACACACACACACACATTATTGTTCAGTCCAGAATTGACATTTTTCATGCACATTCTAATTGCATTGTATATTGAAATTGCATTATGCTATTGTACTATTTGTCTTCATGAAAACAAAAATGGAAAAAAACTAAGGGTAATGCTGCTCAACGCCAGAAATCTAAATCTCAAGATGCAGGCACTCGATGCACTCCTCAGTATGGAGAACATCGACGTCTGTGCAGTAACTAAAACATGGTTCAAGGCTCCTGAGAGCACCCCAGCATTACCAGGCTATACCTCGTATCATGCTTTTCAGCCCCAAAACCCGGGCTGAACCACAAAGGGAGGGGGAGCGTCCATATTCATCAAGGACGCCCACACCTCCAGGTTAGTAGCAACACATGAAGCATCGGAGACCATACAGGTGCAACTAACCATAGGCAAAACTGCTACACAACTGGTAGCATGTTACAGACCACCCTCCCAATCTCAGGAACCCCACTCAGCCTTCCTGAAGATATTGGAGGATATGAATGTATCACAAAATACCATCATACTGGGAGACTTCAACTACCCTAACATAGATTGGGTACATTATTCTAGCCCTAACACCCTAGCCCAAAGGTTCCTGGAATTCATAAATTCAAATGCACTGGAACAACTAGTCACCTCTCCCACTAGGGGAGATAATATATTAGACCTGATCATCACAAACATGGGGACAAAATGCTCCACACCGGAGGTATACCCCTCACTAGTGAGATCTGACCACAAACTTATCACCCTGGATATACATATCCCACCTCCACCCCCAGCACAAAAGACCACAGTGAAAAACTTCTCAAAAGCAGACTTCACTCTTCTTAAGACTGAGATGGTATCCTTTAATACCACTGGGCCAGTGGATACCACATCCCACAATGCTGAATCCTTCACAAATGCTTTCTATGGACATCTCCAAGAATGCATGGATCATGCAATCCCAAATAAATCCAAGTTCCTCTCCACCAAAGGCAAGCGTCCTAACTGGTGGACCTCAGCCATTAACAAATTGTATAACAAAAGAAGGAAGCTACTGCACGACAGAGCAAAATCCCATAAAGGGAAGACATCTCTGATCAACAGTAGCAGAAAACTACGTTCTCTCATAAAAACATCCAAGGCCAACTTTGAGAGAAAAATCGCTAAGGACATTAAAGATAACCACAAAGCCTTCTTCAGCTATGCTAGAAACCTGGGCAGAAACCCTCAGATATGCTCAGAGTTAGTTCACAACAACAAAAAATACACTGAACCCACAGATATTGCCAACATTCTGGCTGACAGGTTTAGTGCAAATTTCTCCCCTCCCTCACCCCCAAAAGAAGAAATACTTATCCCAGCTGAATGTAATCTCCCTGTCATCTCAGATGTCCAGGTGAGAGCCGCTCTCAGCAAAGCTAAAAACACAGCATCAATGGGACCTGACGGTATCCCGGGTTGCGTGCTACGTGAACTCCAAGAGGAGCTAAACCCGCACATAAAAATGCTATTTAACCTTAGCCTTACTACAGGATATGTACCTGAACACTGGCGTACAGCAACAGTGGTCCCAGCCCACAAAGGGGGGTACCTCTACAGACCCTGGGAACTACCGCCCCATAAGCTTAACCAGCCTGGTCTGCAAAGCTATGGAAAGAATCATTATGGAACTCATAAACAGAGACATTGGGGACCTACAGACACTTGACCCCACCCAGTTTGGCTTTGTAAAGGGCAGATCCTGCCTTTTGAACCTGGTTGACTTTTTCGAAACAGTCACTAGAGCCATTGATGAGGGCAAAGCAGTCCATACAGCCTACCTGGACTTGGCTAAGGCCTTCGACACAATACCCCACTCAGGCATCATAGATAAGCTCAACAGCTTAAATTTAAACCCTTATGTCACTAGATGGGTTGCAAACTGGCTAAAGGACAGAACCCATAAAGTTAAAATTGCTGGAGCAATGTCAGACTCAAAGCCAGTCACAAGTGGTGTCCCACAGGGATCTGTCCTGGGACCCCTCTTGTTCGGCATTTATTTCTCAGATGTTAAAGCAAACATGGGAGGGTTGTGTGCTGACAAAGTTTGCAGATGACTGCAAACTAGGCGCCATAGTCGACACACCAGCGGACACATACATCCTACAAAAAGGCCTCACAGAAATGGACAACTGGTGCCGGAGTCATGGCCTTAAACTAAATGCCAAAAAATGTATAGTCATCCCCTTTGGGAAAAACAAAGTACCCACAAATTATCACATAGATAGCAACCCACTGAGTACGGAAAAATTAATTAGAGACCTAGGGACCCAAGTCAACAGCGACCTCTCATTTGACACCCACGTTGCCAAAGTGGTTAGAAAGACACTCTACCTTGCACTCCTTATCATGAAGGGATTCACATCCAGATCCAAGGATGTCATTGTACCCCTATACTCCTCCCTCATCAGACCTATGATTGAGTACAATGCCGCATTTGGTATGTACCTCACCTAGCATTTGCAACAGTTGGAGAGACCACAAAAGTACCTCACCAAGAGGATCAAGGGTCTCCAACATATGTCTTATTCTGCCAGACTAAAGAAACTCCAGCTCTATTCAGTAGCATACTGCCTGCTCAGAGGTGATCTCTGCCTGAAGTACAAGGCCATGTCCAATCAGGAACTGATGGACATGCTCCACCTCAAAAAATCCAAATCCATCAGAACCACGAGAGCTAAAGAATTAAACCTCGGCACAAGTATGAATAGGACATGCTGGAGGGATATATTCATAACCCAGAGGCTTCCCATGCTCTGGAACAAGATCCCAGTTCATGTTAGTCAGAGCCCCTCACTGACTCTCTTCAAGAGAAATCTTGATGAGTGGATGGGAGATCGTAAGTTTACCCCAGGGGTCACATCTGTGTCACTACTAGACAGGGGCACAGTAAACTAATTCTATTATATAAGGGGACCTTCACTGTGTCACTGCTAGACAGAGGCACAGTATTCTAAATCTATTCTGTGCATTTTTGTACCATTTCATGGGGTGGCGAAAGCCACATCACTATGGCTAGGCTTACAAATGCCCCAGGGCAGATAGCCTAGTACTAAACTATGAAACTATGAAACTATGCTATTACACTATTCTCTCCTGGACTGAATTTTTCTTCTCTGATCAGTGTTCAACCCTAGTTAATATCTTTAAATATCTACATATCTATGTATCTAGCTATCTATCTACCTATCTATAGAATGATAGATTTACTAGAAAAGCTCACACAGACTCTGCTACAACTTGCTGTGAGGGAAAGTTTAGTTTCTTTTGGCTGTTTTTCTTTTTGTATTGCTTCATTGCTTTCTTCTTTTTTGCATATTGTGATTTATTTTCTTCACACTGTGTGTTGCTTGTATTCTACTTTTAAATGCATATGGAAACTATGAAAGAGACCATAGCTGTGTCTCTTGTGAGTCACATAGAAATTAAATTTTTCTTCACCTTCCCACCCTGGTGCTGTTGTGTTTTTAAACTCAACTATCTTTCTAGTTGCCTGCCCCTCATGTTAATTTGATACCATATCTCCTTCCCTCTTCTCTTTCATTGGCTATTGGGATTTAGCACAAAATTATCATTTTGTGAATTTATTCCACTCCATCTATGTAAATTTATTGACCATCCCACTACATTTTCTTTACTTAGATAGCTAAAGCTAAAGTTATCCCTCTTTCAAATCTAACTGCTTAGTGCACAATGCAACTCTTAGGATATTAGCCCTTTTTTCCATCTTACCTTTAAAACCTGCAAAATCCCTCCAAGAACACCAATGATTGGGGAGCCTACATTCTGCTGCTCAGTTGTCATCTTGGAATCACTGCTTCTGTTTTGCTCCTGGTGAGAGAAGGAGTATAGGAACATTATTTCCTTGACTTCTGAACAACAGAACGTCTAATAACTGTTTCATGGGTGCCCACTTTGAATTTTTGCTTATATTTGGCTCCTGGTGAGAGAAGAAGCAAGTGCATTGATTCCTAGCTATTTCTGATTGGGCAAAGAGTGTCTACGTTTGAGCTCGCTGATTGGTATGATTGCTACTCAAGGCATCTACCAGGAAAAGGCTACAACAATCATACAGATCCTTGCATCATCTGCGACAAGACTTTGAATAATCAGCCTTTCACCTGTTTCTTATCTTGGAATTGGTGCTACTGTTTTTCTTCTGGTGAGAAAAGAAGCAAAGGAGCACTGTATCCCATCAGTCTGAAGCTTTGGTGAGACCAGCACTAGAAGTAGCCAGGCAGTCCCCATTCGGGTGACTCCTCTCTTTTCATCATTCTTGACAAAGCTAACTTCATCCATAAATCATCAGGGTGTACTTATTAGTTTCCCCTCAGATGTTTGGCAGTGCCCTGTATAGACACAGATATCTTGAGTTGATATTTTAAAAGCACAACTGCAGTTTCACTAGTACCTGCTTGCACATAGGGCAACTAGTCTGCAGTGAAAAGCATTGCCCCTAGAGTTACAAGCTGGGTATTCCTGACATTACTTCATAGTCTCACTCCACCTGTCTAATCAATAAAAATGGGTCTTTTGCCAGGGATATGAACTTTTCCACTATCTCTGTTACCAGCTTAGTGGATATGGGCATCCTGAGACAATGTAGAAATTGACTCATGTTCAGTGACAACCAGTTAATTTTCAAACAAACTGATGTGGTATGTGAAAGATATATTTACACAATGTCACTACAGGCAAAGCACTCACATAAAAACACTCCTCATGTCAATAAGGTTGTCAGTAGTAGACACGTTGCGCCCATCACATACAATTCAAAGCAAATACAAAGACCCACATATGTTGAGGCATTTAAAAGAAACCCTCCTAAGCCATGAATTTCATAGATGAAGGACACATAACAAATACCCTCAGCAGCCCTGACTGTACCCTTTCAAAACAATACCACATACAGCCACATCTTATAGAGCCTCTACTTTTAAGCCCATAAGGCAAGCCACCACACAATCCAACATTCTGATCACTGGAGACTCCATTTTGAGAGACATTGTTGTTCTTCTCGCCAGGCTGAGTAAGGATAAAGTCATAGTCAGTTCTGGCACATTACACTTACACTCAGGTCACTGGACCACCAAGTACCAGTATGACTCAGTCATAATCCATGTGGGTGTAAATGACCTGAGATGTACCTCCACAGACTATCTGACGAGAGATATCATGGAGCTCTTGGAATATGTGTGCCAGGCGGGTATGATCCTAGCACTGATCAGCATTTTACCTTCTCCAAGGATGATGCCATAATATGAACAAAAGATGACTGACTTTAATAATTGGCTTACTTTCTGGTGTCATTCTAAGGGGATCCAATATTTGTCAGCATGGCAGGAGATGGTCAAAAGACCATGCTGCTTTGCCAGGGATGGTCTGCACCTCTCTCCTCTAGGCTTTTGAATATTAATTGAAACATTGTCCACCCCCATAATGCCTTTTTTAGGCAATGCGAAAATGAAAGTACTTCCAACATACCAAATCAAAACTAAGAAAATCTAAAGGTGTTATTCCTCAATGCTAGGCATCTAAACAAAAAAACTCCTCACCTAGAAACTCTCTTCACCCTAGAGAATGTTAACATCTGTGCAGTCACGGAGCTATGATGTAAAGCTGCTGAGAGCACACCAACAGTGCAACATTATAATGCATTCCACACCTTTAGAGCAGCTACTACAAAGACAGGGTCTAAAGGTTGAGGTGTCTTGATTTACATCAAAATAAATGTACCTCAAGACTGGTCAAACAGGACAATGCTCCTGAGATTCTTCATGTTCAAGTCACCATAGGACAAAATCCAATACCACTTCCATGTAGGCTATATGTCCCCCTCTATGACCCAGGAAACCCATACCATGTATTTAAACTTATTGGAAACACTCATCATCCAACCCAATACCATATTAATGGATGAACTGATTACCTTCCTATTAACTGGGAATCAAACGACACCAAACATTCAGGCACAGCGATTCCTGGATTTTGTAAACACAAACTCACTGAAACAGATTGTAAATACACCAATCAGGGCTGCAACCATACTGGATATGGTCCTCACTAATATGGGAGAGTGCTGCACACACCCCAGTGTGATGTCTTCTCTGGTATGGTCAGACCAAAAAAATGTTGTCCTTTGAAGTAAAAATAAAACGTAGAATCTCATCACCCTGGAATATTCAGGAACTACTCAAAAGCTAACTTCCTGCTATTAAGTGATAACCTTGCAAAATTTCAAGCCCCCATAAAACCTGAAAACGTTGCTGCATAGCCTGTGCTGAATTCTTCACAGAAACCCTATACATGCACGTTAATAGCTGCATAGAGGCTGCTGTACCAACCAGGAAGAAGTATAGAACTAACTCAAAAACAAGCCACCCTGGTGGAATCACAACATCAAAAGGTTGTATTACAAAAGAAAGACAATCATGGTAAAAATTCGAAGGTGCAGCACCCAGCAGGATATAAGCACATTTACCAAAAAAAACAAAAAACTCAGAGGACAAATAAAGTCTACCACAACCAAATGTGAGGTAAAGTTGGCATCCCAGGCCACGGAAGGCATTCTATAGCTGCCTGCAACCTCAAAGGCAATGCACTATTGTGTGCAGAGCTCACTGCTCATGATCCCAGCTATAGTGAGCCAGAAGATGATCCCAGCTATAGTGAGCCAGAAGATGATCCCAGCTATAGTGAGCCAGAAGATGATCCCAGCTATAGTGAGCCAGAAGATATCAAAAACCTACTAGTTGATAAATTCATCTCTAATTTTATCTCTGTTTCCCACTCAACCTTCTCTTAGGAAATGCCATCAAATATAACTACCCCACTTTCACTAGGAAATAGGTCCTCAATGGTCCCTCTATGGCCAAAAGACTGCATCAATGGGCCCAGACAATATCTCACGATGCCTTCTAAATAGCACGAAACATGGTCTATCAGGATCTTTGGAATTACTATTTAACTATAGCCTCCAAAAAGGCTTTGTGCTCATGAATGGAGAACAACAGTCATCCCTCTGCACAAGGTGGGCCATCTATAGACCCTGCAAAAGTACAAACCCATAAGTCTCACCAGTCTCTTATGCAAAGCCATTGAAAGAATTCTCATAGGCATGATCAATAATGATATAGGAATTCTCCAGGCACTGGACCCATCACAGTTTGGTTACATCAAGGGCAAGTCATGCCACTCAACCTGATGGACTCATTTGAGAAGGTCACCAAAGCAATGGATGAGGGGGAAAAAAGTTCACACAGCCTACCTTGACCTGGCCAAGGTATATGACACAGTATCCCACTCAGGCATTGCTGACAAACTCAAAAGGTTGGGTACAAATCCTTATGACACCCAGTGGCTAACAGGCAAGACACAGAAAGTCAGAAATTGGGAGCCAATCTCTACAAAGAGGCCAATCACCAGCAGAGACCCTCAGGGATCTGTCCTGGAAGCACTCCATTTTGTCATTTACTTCTCTGAAATTAAAGCCAATGTCACTAGCCTCTGGCTGGTTAAATTTGCAAATGATTGTAAATTAGGAACTATCATTGTATCCCCCACTGACACAAATGTTCTCCAGAATGGACCGATAGAGGCAAACAACTGGTGTCAGATCCATGGACTAAAACTATATTCCATGAATGCATAATAGTATCCTTTGGGAAGTCATTTACCTCTGGTGGCTATCATATCGACAACACACCCATTAGAGGTAACCCAGTAGACAGAGACTTGGACACACACATAGACAGTAATCTAGCCTTTGAACATCACGTGTCTACAGTGGTAAGGAAATCATTGTCTGTTGTGCAACTTATAAACAAAGGTATGGCGTCTAGGTCCAAGGAAGTCATTGTTCCACTGTATTCGGGATTCATCAGACCTATCCCTAATTGCAAAGCTCCCTTTGGTATGTACCAAACCAGGTACATCCAACAAATGAAATATTCACATAGGTTCCTTACTAAAAGAATAAAAGGCATAAGTAGCATAACCTATGCAGACTGCCTCAAGGCCCTATCCCATTATTCTGCCTCCTAACAGGCTTTTGAGGTGAGATCTATGTCTGACATGAAAAGGAATTGTCAGACCCCACTCTGATGGATTTCCTGCATATCCACAAAACAAACAGCACAAGAATTACCCATTCTAAACACATAAACCTTTCCTGTGATATAAATAGGACCTGCTGGAGAGACAGGTATGCATTCCAGAGACTGCTCCTTTTCTGGAACCGGCTCTCCATCAATGTGAAGCAGAGTTCCTTCTTAACTCAATTCAAGTGTAATTTGGACAATTGAATGGGGAACAGGAAATTCATCCCAGGCGTGACACCTTTGTCTCTAATGGGCACATGCAGCCTGTAAATCTTACATCTCCCAAGCCCCTGCTTATCACTTATTCAGGGAACCAGAACTTGTCAGAGGTTTGGGATGCATGTCTAGACATTTAAAGGATCTTGTGGTTGTTTGTCTAATAAACAAACACCTATGAACTATATGTATATATATATATATATATATATATATATATATATATATATATATATATATATATATATATATATATATATATATATATATGGGTCTACCTGATAACACTGACACGCCAAAACACTGACAACAAAATAACCGACATGACAAAACAGAAAAAAAAAGAAAGTTCAAAAACACAAAACTTCACATGCCCGACAAACCACAATCCTGACAATCAGCAAAACAAATACCTTTCCCAAAAAACACACACACAACACAAAACCTTACATACACAACTATCTATGCACTAACCTTAACATAAACCCTAACCCTAAGGTCCGTCACTATCGCACATTTACCTTACCCGCACCCTAACCCTAACTCACTTAATCCACCCCTAACCCTTAACTCTGTCACTATCGCACACTTACCTTACCCACACCCTAATCCTAACTCACTTAATCCACCCCTAACCCTTAACTCTGCCACTATCGCACACTTACCTGACCCGCACCCTACCCTTACGTCCATCACTATCACACACTTACCTTACCCACACCCTGACCCTAACGTCCGTCCCTATATATATATATGTGTGTGTGTGTGTGTGTGTGTGTGTGTGTGTGTGTGTGTGTCCTATTTATTTTATCAACAGTACTTTTTCGAAATTACTTTAGTGAAAGTGCATTTTGTCGAACATGCACTTTCGCTAAAGTAAACAATTAAAAAGGAAAACATGCAATTTGCATGTTGCCTTAGCTGCACATCAACGTATACTGTTGATGTGCAATTTAGGAAAGTTTTGCTGAGATTGTAGCATAGTGGGGATAAGGGAATATTCCCTTTTCCCCTCTGTAATACGATCTCGGAGTGAGAATATTAAAGTAGGAGGTGTGTGGGGGGTGCAGCCCCCCACATGGAAGGTGCGGGGGGGCTTACCCCCCTGCATAACACTGTTTAGTGTATTTTACTTTTTTAGTTAGTTTTTGTTTATTTATTCCACGAAAGAGCATTTTCGATGGAATGCACTTTTGTGGAAGTGATTTCGAGGAAGTATGGTTCGATGAACCGTACTTTCGATTTAAAAACATAGATTCATATATATACATACATATATATTTTTATATATATATATAAAACAACAGAAAAAAAACACAACCACCAAGGCATTCAGCATAAACCATGTTGCTTTAATAAAAAAATAAAGTGTTAAAATCTGTCATAGCTCCATAAAAGCAATCCAAATGATAAGCTTTTGGGTACTACCATTACCCTTAATCAGATCTCGTTCATTTGTAAATCACGAACATATTTTAAAAAAGCATCAGACCAATCAGAATCAATGAATAAGCCTAAGCCTTTTTAAGGCTGGATTAAGAGGGAGGCATGTTCTAAGTCCAGGAGGTATGTCTGCTTGTCTGCTCCCAAATTCCCTATACAATGCATTTCTGCAAACTCAGTATCTGCCATAATGTCACTACCTTGAATATTATCAGGCACAATCTGTAGGACTAAAAACAAAAAGGTGTGATTACTGTTTGATGAAATATGCTTCATTCGTGGATTCTTTTCATCTTTCAATCTAATATCACTGATGTTCTTGGGTATCCTTTCCTTAAGCTGCCTTTTAGTGTTTCCGATGTAAAAACACTTTGCTTGTTGGTAGCATGGAATATAGATCACAGTTTTATCCTACAGTCAGCATAAAGTTTTCACATGAGTCTCTTGGCAGCTACTGGATGTATAAACATTGTATTTTAGAGAAGTATTTACATGCCGTACAATTTCTACATGGATATATCCCAACTCTATTTGTTCAGTCACGGTCATAATTAACACGTTCCAGTACCGGCTGTTTGTGGCCATTCTTCTGTTTTGTTTTGTTTCTGTATATATTCATACACACACAACCACACACACACACACACAGACACACAGATAGATAGATAGATAGATAGATAGATAGATAGATAGATAGATAGATAGATAGATAGATAGATAGATAGATAGGTAGGTAGGTAGATAGATAGATAGATAGATAGACAGATAGATAGATAGATAGATAGGTAGACAGATAGATACATAGATAGATAGGTAGGTAGGTAGATAGATAGATAGATAGATAGATAGATAGATAGATAGATAGATAGATAGATAGATAGATAGATAGATAGATAGATAGGTAGCTAGATAGATAGATAGATAGATAGATAGATAGATAGATAGATAGATAGATAGATAGATAGATAGATAGACAGATAGATAGATAGATAGATAGATAGATAGATAGATAGATAGATAGATAGACAGATATAGGTATATATAAATGTAGTGAAAATTACAAGAAAGACTCAGTGTAATAGCTTAAATCTCCTGTAGAGCAGGACAATGAGATCTATGCAAATGACCCATTTATGGCTAATGTTTCATTTACATACTTTTGCATGCCCATGACTTTTTTATTTAACTTTTTAAGTCATTGCAGGTACATTTAAGTCCTTCTTGCAGTTTTTAATGAATGGTTGGTCTGTGCAACCTTTTTATCCTCTGCTCATATGCATATGTACATAGGCAGACTGATAAGTAGATAGATTCATATAGAAAGAGAGAGAGAGATTAGTTTGTTTTGTTTACTGATCATTTTAATGACATTTCCTACAAGCTTTATTTAATCTGTTGCTGAAACTACAATGTTTAGAAAGTGACATGTAAAATTGCATTTGGGAAAGGTACAGGTGCCATTTATGAGACTATTCAGGCAGGCATGACAGGAAGCTATCATGTGGTTGTATTCCATATAATGTAGCAGTAGACATGCTCTTGTGTCTTATACATGGCGTGTGTCTGATACATGATGGGTTCCTAATACATGATGTGTGTCTAAACATGATGAGTCTTTGATACATGATATGTGTTTGATGCATAACATTTACATGTTGGTATCCATCATATCACAGCTAATTTACATCATCACAATCAGAGCACAGTACCTTACCCATGCACAATCTTTTACTAACTGGTACCTTGATACTATGATTTAAAATGTACATTTAACCCCACCTTAGGATTTTCAATCAGATATTAATGGATGGTGCTCCAAGCTTTAGTAGCCTACAGTACATACATTACTACTAAATATTTTTTGCTTGGATCGTCTACATCATGTTCTAGATTGTAGTATAATCATCTCCCACAAAAAAAAAAAAATAGTATAATTTCTTTATGACTCAGTGATATATTAATATATATATATATATATATATATATATATATATATATATATATATATATATATATATATATATATATTTTTTTTTTTAATATGTATAGATATAGATCGATAGATATAGATATGGGGATCACTACTAAATCCCGAATTCTCACAGTACCGAAGACCGGAATCCCGAGACCACATACCCGAAAGGCAACAAGACCGGAAGACCAGAAGTGCGAAATTTAAAATCCCGAACATTACACGAAACACACACCACACACATACACATCCACACACCTTCACCCAAAACAGAAACACAAAAACCTATACTACATACAAGGAGGGGGGGGCAAGCTCCCCTCCACCCCACACCATCCTTACTTAAATATTCTAACTCCAAAGTCAAACTACAGAGACAAACACACGAAAACACCACCACACATCTACATTCCCCTCACACACACATCACAGTCACAACACACACTTATGCAGATACTAAAGCCCCTAACCAACGCACACAAACAGAGATACTTACCTGACCTTCCACCTATCCATTCACAAACCGCAACACCAGAAGCACTAATTCAACATCTCCAAACTTCGGGTTGTTGAAATTCGCGCTTCTGGTCTTTCAGTATTTAGGGATTTCAGGTATATGGTCTCAAGATTTTGAAATTCAATATTTCAAAATTTCAAGATTATGTAGTGAACCCAGATATAGATATATTAACCTTAAAAATGCTGCAATGTTTATACTCTACTGAAAAGCATACATTTCATTCACCTAGCCTGCATAAAGCTGGATCAGCTGGAAAAAATGGTGCTCAGAATAAAGCTTTTCTCACAATGCTTGCAACACTGTTGTCTTGTATCTTGGTGCAATTAAAAAAAAACATTTGTTATTGCTCACTTGATAAGTTATGTATCATTAGCTATATAAATATCATTATCACCACAGGATTGTATTTTGGAACCATGCACTTGAGCATTTTTGTGGTGGAATGTCTATGGAGTAATAAGACATTCACTTTAAGGAATTTCTTTCATTTCCACATGAATGTGGCTTACCAATGCATCATATAAAATAGTTGTTAGTTATACATTAGTATGCTAAATACTATACTTTGGAATGTTTTGAAACATTGCTATGACTAGAACATAAAAGAAGGGGGTATACTTTTCTGAGGAAGATGAGACTCCTATCCTTACTGGCATTTGATCAGAAGGCTTGCCCCTTTAAATATGCAGTGGAGACTTTGATGGGAATGACTGAAGATGGGTGAAGGTGGTCATTGATATAAACACCATTGGTGGCTATAGGACTGAAGCATCAGTGGCTATAGGACTGAAGCATCAGTAGCTATAGGACTGAAGCATCAGTGGCTATAGGACTGAAGCATCAGTGGCTATAGGAAACATTTAAGTGTTAAAGAAGGGTCACCACCATATATGACAGAGCTAAAAACAGAGAAGAAATTTCCTTTGAGAACTCAGTAGGACAGTGGACACATTTGCAGCAGTTACTAGATGGCAGACGAGGAATGTTCATCTCTGTACTGTCAAAGATACCTGTAGATGACACTGAAAAGGCATGAATGTTATAACTCCTCGACATCCGGCGATCTTAGGATTTAGCATGTCTCATTTAGTTTGCATCTATTCTAGAAGGACTGCTTTTAAGAATTATCTTTACAGATTCTCAGACACAGCATTATAAGGGCAATGGGAAGTGCTGATATCTAAAGTCAGAAAAAGACCTCACTGGACAATGTTGAACCAAGTGGATTCCAATGCTTCTTTTATTATTATCAGAAAAGCAACAGCGTTAAGTGCTTTTTTATCAAAGACTTTATCTGCACTGTATTCGAGGCAGAATACTATGTTCTTCCTATCTTACAAGCCAATCATTGATAAACATCTGAAAAACAGAATTAGTTATCAGAGTGCCAAAAACTATGAAAATTGGAAGTACGAATGAAAAATAAATCTCACTTCCTTTTTTCAGTGTCTGATAAAGAGCACTATCCACTGCCAAATGATTTTCTTAACTAAACCAGTTTTCTCATTTAAGAATTGAAGATATCAGATCTAATCTGTTTTGAGTCTATTGTTGATTTTTACATCAGACTGATATGCTTAGAATATAGTACTTCTTTTTATTTAGTACTGCATGTTGTAATAGACAAGCTTTGGTATAGTGCTAAATCCAGCATGCACAAGATAAATTACATTATTTCTAAAGTTTTCTGTGTTTTCCTTTGCTCAGATTGATGAAAAATTTCACAATACAAATGTTAAATTGAATGCACCTATATATTCTGATGATCTTATCACACGTTATGACCACAAAGTAGTCCTGCTTGTATTTGTTACTTATTTCACAACTGGAGACTCAATAAACTCAAACTGCTAGTATTGTGGTGCCACTTACATGACAAAACCAATGCTACTTTTGAAAAAAAAGTGTAGCAAATTTAACTGATTGAAAACTGTATTTATTTTTGTTTAACCCAGATGATATATCCTTATCAGTTATTTTATTGTTTACATCCTTTGGGCATTCCTAGAACCATGTCTTTGTGCAGAATTAAGAGATGGTGAGGCCTCACACTTGTGTATATATATATATATATATATATATATATATATATATATATATATATATATATATATGTATATATATAGATATATATATATATATATATATATGGGGTCAACTTTGGTTGGTTGAAGTTTCAGTACTTCGAAGCCCATTTGTGCGACATCACTTGTTTGAAGTACTGAAACTTTGAAAATGGAGTACGGAGATCATAATACAGCGTGGAATGGGAATATTCCCTTTTCCTCGCTGTAGTGAGATCTTGGAGTTGTTTATTTAAGTAAGGGGTGTGCAGGGGGTCTTGCCTCCCTGCAAAAGATGTTTTTTTTGTGTTTTTTTTTTTTTTTTAGTCAGCCAATCCGGTGACTAGACTTCTGCGAAAGTGCACTTTCATTGAAATGCACTTTCGCTGAAGTGGGCATCTACTTTTCTTTTTCAAAGTAATGAAATTTTGATGAAGAAAAGGTGATCCACACACATGCATATACACACACACACACACACACACACACACACACACACACACACACACACACACACACACACACATATATATATATATATATATATATATATATATATATATATTTTTTTTTTTTTTTTACCACTGATGGAGACAAATACATTTTGTTTTGAAAATTATTTATTAAATGTATATTATTTTTGTCTCTCAACAGGATGTCAGATTGGTAATGGTACAGGGCACCTGAATAGATTAGCTAACTATGGCTCTGCAAAAGGCAAATACCCAGTTTTAAGTTAAAACATGTTAGGGAGTGTGAAGCATTGATTTACATATTTTGTTTGTATAAATGGAACATTATGAAAGTCTCACAAACTAACAGAAACTAGTTCTCATTTTATGCAAATATTTAGTTTTACTTTTGTTATGATTTTCTGAGACAAAATATATGTATATGCATTGAGACACAAATTAATATATAATGCTCCTAAACAAAGTATATAAAATGCATTATTGAATTTTATTCAGTTAAGATGTATACCTATTCCCTGGAATTGTGCATGGCTACATTGTCAATATTACTTTTTGGCACACATGCCTACAACTCTGAAGACACTCCTGTTGAGATTGTTTGAGCTCAGAACTACTGTTTATTTTGAAAAGCCTGAAATTGAAATATGTGACTAATTTGGCACACAGAGTGTAAAGACAAAATATAACAAATCTTGCATATATGATACAATTATGTTTTGATTTAATGAATGGTTTATCTTACATGTTATTATACCAAACAATTTGATAGTTATATAACTCACTTACATGTAATGCTTAGACCATGGATTCCCAAAGAAGGTCACAAAGAGCACAGCGTACTGATGAGGGCTGGCAGCAGAATAACAGCACTTGCTGATTACAAACATCAAGAAAATCAGCTACATTATAATGTGAATGACATATTAGAATTGTGACATCCCCTGACCTATGCCCCATTCTGAACCATAGCCTCTGTGCAGTACAGAAATAGAAAGTGGCAGAATTTTGTAGTGGAACACACCATTATATCCAATCTGATATAAAATGAAGGCCATACTTTTTGTCAAATGAATCATTAACAGTATTTACAGAGTTTGGGGCATAGTCAGTAAAATACAACATCCTAATGATGAGTTGCAGCATTTAAAGTTACTACATCCCATTCCCAGGTGAATTGCCTGCAGAAATGTGAAGCAGGTTGCAGTTAAGTAAATTCTCTGACCAGAAAATTCTAGATAGGTATAGGCTAGAAAGAGAGGTGGTACAAGCTTTGTGAGGATGTGTGCACCCCACATTTCATCACACAGTTCACAGATTAGCCTAGTATTAGTAGAAATGAAGGCATACCCGGGTTTAGGTATAATTCACAGTAATCCTATTTTAAGACAGTTCTTGTTAGTCACATGCTGGAAGGTACTTGAGTACATATCCTTTGTGAATACAATGAAGGAGTGTCATACTGCCATAAAATGGTTTGATGCCAGTGCAGCCATGTTCCCATCTTCATGGTGCAATAGGTTGCACCCACATGAAGTAAATGTTGAGCTTCACTACAACTAGAATGGGTGAAATTCATTCACTTGTCAAGCAGAGGGTTTGGTAGATGGCTTTGCCTGCAACCTTAAGCAGCAGTCCCAATTAGTATTCACTATGCCATATATGGAGAGAGAGTGCCCAACTGGCAATGTTCTTGGATGGTGGCATCTGTGAGGGGCTACTACTAAGTTCTTATAACAATAAGGCAAAATGCAGGTGTATTGTACTAATGTGTTTGATGCATTGCTAATATCTTCTCTTATCAATACTAACCAGTGACTGCAGTTATCCACTAGACAGATGGCTCATAATCTCATTCAGTCCCATACATGCCTGATGAGGATGCATTTAATAGAGCAGAGGCCATCATATATCACACAGTAAGAGCAGGCTTGTCATTCTGAAGGCCAGATTCATTTGTTTGAATGCATCTTTGGTTGCAGTGCAGTATGAACTAGAAAAGGCTGCACAGATGATCACCGTGTGTATTATGCTGCACAATATGAAGACATGTATGCTTGGTGGCCTTCCAACCTTAGGTGCAGGTGAACTACCTTAAGAAGCCCGGACATCTGAAAAGGAACAAACACAGGCTTCAGATTATGCTTACAAGGACACAACTGAGTTATGAAGAAGGCATTGGTTTTGAAAGCTGTGGTCATATATGTATTCTCAGGGAAGCCAGCAATGTCTGGCTCAGAAGTTTGAATCATAACAAGTCATAGATACAGTTGTACATGGAGCAGCTTGTGATATAAAGTTATACATTTGTGCAAATCACTGCAACACTTGAAAGGCACATGAAAATATGTGGCTTGTACATTGGGCACATTATACCTGTACACATGTATAAGGCTTATGGCCACTTCACTTGAGTAGACATATGCAATAACATATGATGTCAATAGAACTGAGGTAAGTCATCAGTAACTTTGGAATTTCTGGGTTAGCGGTATACTATGAATACTGCAGACATGCTGTGAATATGTATGGTTAGCATGCATTCTCTGCTAGCCTATTGATAGTGGCAGTATACAGACATGATATATGACTATGATGTGTGCTCATATGTGTGTGTGAATGTGTATATTTGGCATGCATCTTGGCAGCACTGATAAAAATAACAGCAGTATGGAAATGGGACAAGTGCTCTTAGCCATTACAAAACTGAGAATTTGAAGACATGTTTCAAATGTTCCAGCATTGCAACCATAATGCTGGGATAGTGTTAGGCTAGCATGACACATGTGCACACAATATCCGATGTATGTGCCCTGTGTGTGTGTGTGTGTGTGTGTGTGTGTGTGTGTGTGTGTGTGTGTGTGTGTGTGTGTTTGTGTGTGTCTGCTTGTGTGTGTGTATATATATATATATATATATATATATATATATAGAGAGAGAGAGAGAGAGAGAGAGAGATTATTTATTTATTTATTTGACATTTGTTAACTGGGTTAGCCCAGCTGGCCTAATAGCCCATTTTCAGTGGAAACCCGAGAAGAATAGCTCCAATAGGCACACTTTACAGTAAACAATTATTGCAAGTACATTTTACGTAATTTCCAGAGATAGAGACAATTATAATATATAAGTTCAAGAAATACACAAAAGAGTATAGTACAGTAGCATGAAATAATAAAAAAACAAAATAATAACTTTTTTTGTTATTGCATAGGCAAGAGGAGTTTGTAGATGGACAATAGTATATACCTATGTATATGTGATATGTATATGTATATGTGATATAGCAGTATATCCTAAGGGTTTGTAGTCAGACAGGGACTAAACTTCAGGGGAGAAAAAGAAAAAAATAGGAAGTAATTGTAGAATAGAAGTTCTGTGAAGAAAAGGGTAAAAAGCTTGTAGTTGTGTAGTGGATCGGGGGGGGGGTCTAAAAGGGACACGTCTTATTGTTAAGTAGGTGAAGTCGTAGTTCCTTTTGGTTTAGGGTGAGGAATAGCTCTTATGTGGATGGTGAGTTTGTTCCAAGCTATGGTGGATTTTTAGAGCAATTTACCCACAGTTTTGTTGGGTTGGTAGACATCGAGGAGTAATTGGTTGGAGGTGCGGAGGGTACATGTAGGGGTATAAGAGGATATCAGAGAGGAGAGGGCTGGGCAGATGGATGTTTTATATACTATTCAGTGTGTGATTTGTAACTGTGTAAGTAAGAGTTGTTGATGGAATTCTGGCCATTTGAGAGTGTTAAGTGCAAGGCAGTGGTGAGAGCTGTGATGAGAGTTGGTCGTAAATCTAGTTACCTTATGCTAGGTTTGTTGGAGTTTGGACATAGTTTTAGCCTGTATGTTAGTAAGGATTGGGGTGGCATAGAGGAGGGTGGGGATGAGAAGAACCTGAGCCAGGGAGAGTCTAGCATTGTGAATTAGAAATATTCTATTACAGTAAGGAAGACATAGTTTTTGGTGGTTTTTTTTTATACTTTGCAGGATATGTAAGTTAAAGTTGAGTTTGTTGTCTATGATGGTACCTAGGAGGTTGGTGTGGGGTTCAGGTTCTATGATGGTCTTATTGGAGGATGTGATGACAAAGGTTGATTTATACTGAGAGAGAGAGAGCGAGGAAGAAAAAAAAACAGCAGTTTAGTTTTTTTTGGGTTTAAGATAAGTTGGTTATCAGACAGCCATTTTTTCAGCGAATAGCAAAGCATCTTGAGTCTGTGTGCAGAGATCTGAGATGTTGTTTGAGATGGAGATGAGAGTTGAATAGTCAGCATATTGTATTAGGGAAGATAGTTTACAACATGTGTGAAGAGCATTAGTGAAGATGTTAAACAGAAGGGGGCCCAGAACAGAGCCTTGTGGTACACCAGATGTGATTGGAAGAGAGGGGGAGCAGGAAGAAAGCCATTTGACAGACTGTTGCCTATTATATAATCAACTAGTGAACATTGAAGTGAAGGGGGGAAGAGATTGAGGTTAGCAAGTTTCGATAGAAGAATAGGGTGACAGACAGTGTCAAAAGCTTTGGAGAGGTCAAGGAAAAGACAGGATATGGTTGGTTGTTATCCCTGGCCTCTCCAACTTTGTGGATAAAAGATAGGCGTGAGGTAGTTGTGCTATGGTATGGTCTAAAACCATGTTGGGTGAGTGTGAGAAAGTTTTCATGAAAGAGAAAGTTTAATAGCTGAGTATGAATACATTTTTCAAATATTTTTAATAGTGGGGATAGAATGGCTATGGATCTGTAGGTAGATGGGTCTGTAGAGTCCCCCCTTTATTCAGAGGAATTGTGAAGAAGGATTTCCAAATGTCAGGGACACTAGCTTCTAGAATGGATCTATTGATTAGTAGTGATACAGGGAAGGTTATGGATTCAGCAGCTAGTTTGAGGAACAGAGGTGGGAGGTTGTCAGAGGAGGAAGAGCAGGGATTGAGTTTGAGCAGAAGTGATTTGATGTAAGTGGCTGAGATATTGAAAGGAAAAGAGTTTTTTGTTGACAGGGTTGGGGGAGGTAGAAGGGGTGTTAGTGTTGAGGCATTATGTGTAAGTCTTTAGACAGTATCAATGAAGTCATTGTTGAGAAGGGTGGCAGCTTCCAGTGGAGTGTTATTTGGGAATGGGGAGGGAGTGATAGAGCGACAAGGGTGAAAAAAATTGTTAAGATTAGTTCAGAATTACGTGGGTTGGATTTACAGTTTAATTGGGGAGAGTTGGTGTAGGATTTCATACCATT
Organism: Protopterus annectens; assembly: GCF_019279795.1. Classification (NCBI taxonomy): domain Eukaryota; kingdom Metazoa; phylum Chordata; order Ceratodontiformes; family Protopteridae; genus Protopterus; species Protopterus annectens. Next base: position 114,618,292 of record NC_056729.1, on the reverse strand, counting down.
GTTGATTTGTTTTTTGACAAGGTTCCTGAGTTCCCTGTAGGTTTGGAACACGGGTGGAGCCTTGGATTTGGTCCATGCTTTCCAAGCACAATCTCCTCTGTGCATAAGTGATCTGGTTTCTTTAGAAAGCCCAGGGGCATAACTGGCTTAAATTCTAATTCCTCTGGAGGGGGTAAGGGAGTTGAGAGTGTCTAAGAAATTGTGGTTAAATTTTAGGACTGATTCATTAAGAGGGAGCTGCTTACAAAAGGACCAGTTGATGCTTAATAGTATGGAGTTAAATAAGTTGGCATTAAAGTTAGATAGTTTATGGCAGTCTCTGAGGTGAGAAGATGATTACTTAAGGTATCTGGTAAGGTACAGGGGTTGTAGTAGAGGTTGTCAATAGTAGATTCAGAAGAAGAGGGTTTGTGCAAGCAGGTGGGAGATGATATTAATTGGTGGAATCCATTTAGGTTAATACACATTTGTTGACAGTCAGTTGTTAGTTTAGTCCAATCAATGTTGACATCTCCAAATATGAAGGTTTCATATGGTATATTTTGAGAAAAACAGGAGAGGATATTTTCAAGAGTTGGGATATTATTGCTTGGCGGGATATAAATGAAGGCAATGGCAAATTTCTTGTGAGAAGTTAGATGGCAATTAAGGATAATAAGTTCAGCTGGGTGGAAGTTGGGAATAGAGATGTTAATCGGTATCAGGTTAAGATTTTATTAATAGAGGATGGCTACTCCACCCCCCCCCCCTTTTTAGAGATCTGTCAGAGCTGTAAATCTTATAGCCAGGAGGAAGTATTTCAATGTTTCCGATATGGGGTTTTAGCCAGCTTTCACATAAGGCTAGAATGTGATGGGAGGTATGGGCTATCCAGGTATAAAGCTCAGATATTTTATTTACAAGGCTTTGGATATTTAGAGAAATATATATGCATCTGTAAAGGTCACATGTAATTGCACAGATCTATTAACACAGGAAGGCTGTCTCCGTTAATGTTGTTGGATATGGAGACATTGTGATGAATGAGTTGCACCTGTTTATAAATATCTTCCTTTCTAACTACATCTATAGCATTTGTATGCTGTGGCTAAAACACAAGCATGGGATAGCAAGTTAGTTGCACTGCTCTGTGATGTGTATGGTAGGAGATATGCAGTCGTAGACATGTTGGTGTATGTATGCCTGCATGATGAGCATGTAAGACTGTGAATTGCATGAGTTGGATAACTGTCTGGAACACAGTTCTAGTGACAGTTTTCATAGCAGTTCATTAATAATTGTGCCACTCAATAGACACTGCAGGTGCACCTTACCATGTATTTCTGTGTACAGTGGTGTGGCAAACAATATGTGTCTCAAGTATTAGAGTAGCACAGATGCAAGTTAAATGCTTGCTACTGTGTATGAAATGTGCAATACATGTTGTGGTGCTGCAGTCTTATGCATATTATTAAGGTAATCATTGACTATGTTCTTCATTTTGCAAACTGAAGTTGCTCTGCAATTTGTACTTATGTTATATATACACAGAATTTATCAAACAAAACGTAAAATACACCCACCATTTGCATAAATGATACTGTAGGGATTTAACTTCTTGTGGCATCAGTCATGAGAATGACCCCCAAACATGCATAGCATGCTGCGGTTGGCACAGCAGTCATCATTACAAGTTGGGAGACATACTACTTCACACCTTGGGAGATAGTAGATAGAGACACTAACATACATATGGTCACCCACATGGTTGGCTTACATCATGCCCCTGGGCACATCTGCCATGTAAGGAAACTTCAGCATCATGTTGCTGCACTGGACCACTGTCAGTTGTGCTTTGTGGATTGCATGACACAGTAATATTGCCAATGTTGGCAGTTTTCATTCTCCTTGTTGCCTACATATGAACATGGTTAACAACAGCTTTATGTGGATGGTGCAACACAGACAACATGCATGCCTTAGTGTCATGAAGGACACATGTATAATAAAGAAAAACCCCAACCAGCAGTGCCATAGGGATAAAGCAGGTCAAGACAAATATTGTCGGTGATGTATTGCAGTACTGCTCTTGTACAGCTGACAAAAACTTCTCCACAGAGGGCGTAGTAGTTGCTACAATGTCCCACTGTTGAGCTTTGTCAAGCACTAAATCAGCATGCCTGCATTCATGACTGTTGTGCAGCACACAGATTTCATATGCAACAAGAAGCTGCTTGCAGTTCTGTGTCACAATGATGCTGTTTGTGCAAACAGACTGTAAGATCATGTGTACACCTTCAGGAACATGACCATATATCTCTGCCCCATGGGTGCATTCACTTCTATGGACATCAGATGTCCAATGTGGTGCCATGTCATAAACACTGTATGACGCCTGAGAGGAAACATGGCAAGGTTCTTCACATTCACCATCATCTTTCTTAGTGCCACATTCAGGGTCACAGCCCTCATGGCTGGAACACATTCTCCAGCCAGACGTATTGGTCTCCAATGTATAATATCCTATGTGTCATTTATGTCCCCTCCCTGAAACAAATCATGACCCTCGTCAAGGTCAGTGGAAGAAGCATTGGAGAATGGTGGATTTGAATAAGCTACAATGATGGAAAGAGAAATACAATCACACATGCAGATGTGTCAACATAATATAACCTAGCCATCAATAAAGCAAACATTACTGCCATTTATAATCATGAGCACTACAACAGGAGGATTATGTATATACCATATGTGGGCTGTCATCACTGGATAATACCACATTACTCTATGCAGAGTCCACAACTGTAATTCACATGACATTTCAGTAATGTACACATTCAATATTATAAGCACTTAGGTTTGACAGCAAAATAATTCTGGCAGATAAATATCATACCTCTGCCCTTGAGGACATCAGTCTCACTGCTACCACTCAGGGCTTATCAATGTCTTGATTTCTGATGTAAGGAGACAAGAAAGTCCAGTCTATCAGGTAATGCATCAAAAATGCTGCCCCACTTATGTATTAGTGCACCAATTATAACAAGCCCTTGTTGACCTGGCATGACCACCCATGGCATTTTTACTGCATGCCATGTCATCACATGTCCAGCACATCTAAATGAAACACCTGTCTATCAAAGAGGTTCTGTCTATGTTCATGGAGTGCATCAGTCAGCACATCATTTTTACGTACAGTAAAGTTGTCATATTCAGGACATGGGCCATTTCTTTACAAAACATACATGGGTATGTGCAATGCCTGTCAGTACAACTGGTGCTACATATAAGCATTGGCATCATAAGGTGAACAGCAACATCATTATTGATATTATCCCCAAACATAAAAATAATTTTGGTAATATACCATGTGGAGGACATCTTTTGCACTTCCAAAAACTTGAGAAACTTCTTCTCATCCAGAGTGACTGCAAAGGGATCACACATATTATTCTGCTGCACAGAGAATGCAGCCACTAATGTATATAACTCTATATGGCAGATTCTTGTTAGCTTAACAACGTAACAAATGTGCAATGCTCAGTATATCTAATGGCAAACCTGGGCAAACCATTATTACATACCTCATTTCATAACATTGGTACACACCTGATATCTACATGACATAAAACAAATAAAACATGCATAACTTTGTAGGTATTTTGTGGACAGTTACATGCATGGTAAATAATAGGCATAGACCATTGTGGATTTTCAGAGGTAATGCAGACTTATGCTACTCTACATGCACACATTTCACCAAAGTGTGAGAGCAAACTCTGTAGTTATGAAACAGTACAGCATTGGTTCTAAAGCATACCTGCAATACTGATAAAACTCACATATAGTATAAACAGTGCACATTGTTGTTGATAGATTGCAGACAACTGTGCACAGATAACCTACTACTGTGAACACTTTGTGGATACTAAAGGACAAGATGAATGTCAGGGCAACTGAAATTGTTCATGATTTCCATACAACATACCCATAATCCATTCTGACAAAGACATTTACAGTGAGATGTTGTAGAAGTCATTCAATTAAGTATATGCATGCACACTGGTTACTAATACCAAAACACAGTTAATTACAATTAAACTAATTGGGTGTCTACAAACACATGAAAAACATTATGTGAGTATGTAGATACTGATGGATATCACTTCAATTAACAGGTTACATAAGTAACATGGGATATGCCATGCAGTAGCTGAAATGTCATTAAAGTAAATATGCTATGTGTAGACACTGACAGCATTTGTGCTAATGGGGAATATCTATAAATATGTCACCATGGCCATACCAATAACATGCATAATCAATGTAGACAATAAAAGTGTATTTGTTGAGCAGGAAGAATTGAAGGCTATGGTTACTTTCAGTCTGTACCAAGGATGTGTCCCATTGTGCTTATTTCTATATATGTGTATGTATATTACCCATAATGTATAAATTTGAACATCCACAGAGTATGTCATATACTATGCAGTATGCTTAGGATTTTTAAAATAACAACATGGCCCATGTTATTAAGCCTACAATGTGTTCTGTATCTGCCTACGTAGGCACATGCTTGGCCATGGATATTGTGCTCTTCACATGTGAAACTGATGATCAAAAAATTGGCACAGAGTATTAAAGTTTTGTTCAGCTACTTAAACTTTGTTCACTGTACTGTAAGATATTCTTTGCCTGACATTATTTGTACATTGTAGTAGTAACATGGCCTGTGTTGCATGTGTTTGTTGTATAATTTATATGTATGCACTGCAGCTGTAAATAGCAGAGTCTATTTTATATCTCTAAAATAATAGTAAAGTAAAAGGCACATCAATAGTACTATTGACTTTTGCATCATTTACTCGAATGTTATGAGGTCAGTTTGTCTTACATACATTCAACTGTGAGTGCAGATATTACACACGTGCACACATCAGACCTACATGTTAACATATCATAGCATTCACAGATGACAATACAAACACTCAGCCAAACCATGATATGTAAAGAAGTCCTGACATTTGGCCAAAAGTAAGTGTTTTTGCAAGTAGCAATATTGCCATCTGTATCATGCATACAGTGTTGCCATTGTCAGTGTTGGTGTTATTTCAGTACACTGTGTTGCATACTTAGGCATGGACAAAGCAACAGCATTCATACATGTCTGTGGAGTATGGCAGTGTGACAGTGTGTGGCAGTCATTCTTTTGCAGTGACTTATTTTAGCAACAGTCATTACATGTTAATTACAGAGTTTATTTCATGTAACATTATGACTCATTCAGCATATGCCATTCAAATTTCTCAACACTTTCGAGAGACATTGATGATTGGGTAGTCATTACTATTTGCTGTACTTCAGTATAAATGATGATATATGAGTGATTCATTCCATCATGTGTGTTGTAGGTATACATGATGGCTTCTCCATTGGCATAATACATGCTTAAGGAATATCTTGCCATATGTTTTTCATGTAATACAATGTAGCAAATGTTTTTGTTATTTATATACATATTTTTGTATAGTCTACATGTGATTATCAAGATTAGAGAAACACACAATGTAAATCTGCTCTACAACACAGAGGCATCATATCAACATCAGCAATGTTCATCACTGTAGCATAGTAATAAGATTGTCATATGCATGTCTCATATGTTGCAATTCTTTGCCATGTTATATTTTAGAGAATTCCCTTGACACCACCCCTCCTATGTAGCATTAATGATGATGATGGATTACATTAAGGATTGTGCAGAATGAGATGGATGAGGAGGAAGAATGTTCTGCCCCAGTACCTGCAGCACCCATGTGCCACAAGCCATTGTTCCACCTGATTCAGTGAAGTGACTCATAACCCTACGAGTTAAATGACCAGATAAAGGACCTGGTGCAATGTCTTCCATTTTTTTAATTTCTCCAAGTCTTTTGGTTTTCTGATACCATCACATGAAATGACCCCATTCCTAAGTCAAAGTATGATTAAAGTTCATGAAATTAGTATTGTTTTAATCTTTGATGTTAGCCAGAAGTGCTCTTTGCAACACATGCAATGTGCCCAGTAATGACTCCTTCGGCAATTCATACAGAGTTACATGTATTGGTAACATATCTAAGTACGATTGCAAATTCTTTTTTATAAGATCTGTTGCTCCTACTACTACTGGAATGTCTGTGTATCTTTCTTCCACATTGCCCATGTTTCTTGCTGCAAATTCTGGGTCTTTGTGTCTCTCTGTACGTAAGACACTGTAGTCAGTGGGTGTAGTGATTTCGGTAATCAATGCTACTTTTGTCTTCTTTTCATGGACTAATATATCCGTTTTTCTTGCATCTATTTTTTTGAACTGTTGGTAATGGATGATTCCATGTGATATAAACTTCATAATTTTCTGTGATGCTTTGTGGCTCATGTTTCCAGTGCTTTTCAGCTGCTTCAGTATTATAATGTTTGCACAATCCCCAATGCAACAGTCTCGCCACATTATTGTACCTTTCAGTATACAGTCTTTCTGTAATTAGTATATCACAACCAGCAACAAGATGTGCATCCAGTTCTGTTTTATAAAACCTACAATTGTCTGCCTCTCCCACATATTCAATGGACTTTGTAAACCAGCATGTAGGTAGTCATCTATCTAGAGCTGCCAATATTAATCTTTTGCCTTTTGGTTTACATTCACCTCTCCTTAACCATTCCTACATTTGATCTTGATCAACATGAGGTTGTTCCAAGAGTTTCCTATACTTGCAACTATATTTATGCATTTTCCACATTTCTTGCCTTCTTATCCGATCCTTCACCTTATATTCTTTCTTTTCTTTTTTGGCCATTCCAACTTGATGCCAATATGCTTCTACTAAACTAAGCAAGAAAGCCATCTTAGACTTGTTCTCCTCATGTTTCAAAACTTTCACTATGTTTGGGTCTTGTGAGGTCAGCAGATATGTATGCAGTCTCACATTTGCAGATCTATACATGTAATCAATTTCAAGGAGGCCCATACCTCCTTCAGAACGGGGAATATATAGTTTTGGTGTGCACTGATTTTTATAAATAATTTAATGAGCATGAAGCATCCTTCTTGTTTTCCTGTCCAACTGATCCAACACCTTTTTTGGAGCCAGTCAATCACTCCAAAACTGTAAGTTAGGACAGGAAAAGCTAGCTGGTTTATAACGTGGACTTTGTTCCTAGATGTCAGTGAGGTTTTTAGTATTCATTTAAGCCTTCTAAAATATTACTTACTGAGTTGTGCTCACATTTCTTCATGTTTTATCGTTGATCCTTCATCACTTTCTAAATATTTATACAGTCCCTCTTGCGCAAGTTCTTTTATATCACATTCCTGTCCCAAATGGATGTTTTCTAGGTGCTGCCACTTTCCTGCTTTAAAGATAGCTTTTGCACATTTATCAGGACCAAATGACATTCTTATATCCTCTGAAAAAATTTAGCTTTAAGACTTAATTGCCTGACATTATTTGTACATTGTAGTAGTTTAGTAGTAGTAGAAAAAAAATGGTTGACCACTTGCAGTTGTGGTTCTAGTTCTTCATCTGATTAGCTATACAGTTTTAAATCATCCACTAAAAGAAAATGAGAAGTCTTTACACTTTATTGTTTTCCAGCAGCCAAAATTATATCCATGAACTAATCTGTTAAGCAGACAGCTTAATGGGTTAAGGGCAAGACAAAAGAGCAGCAGTGACAGAGAGTCACCCTGGAATATCCCCCTTTGGATTTTTACCCTCTAATAATAATTTTTCCTTTATCATGGCTTAACTGCAGAATGGTTTGCCACTGTTTCATGGTCGCTGCAATTTAATCGATCAGTGATGGGTGTATCTTATACATTTTAAGCACTCTTTTATCCATGAATGTGGGATAGTGTCAAATGCTTTTTTGTAGTCTGTCCATGCCATACTTTAATTGTTTCCCTTTTTACAGTTCTCCATTATAACTTTAACATCAAATGATCATTTGTGCCATATGACTTTATTTTATTACCCTTTTGTTCTATTGCCATTATTGAGTTTTCTTCTAAATGAATATAAACTCTGTCAGCATTAATTCTAGTGCATAGTTTATACATCATCGGAAGGCAAGTTATTGGTCTATAGTTTTTAGCATAGCGTGCAGGTTTGCTCTTAAGTAGAAGTATTGTCTTTCCTGCCAGGCTGGTGTCTGTTCAGGGTCAGCATATAAATAGTTCTTACCCATGACTAAATCTTCATGTAAAGATGTTAATACTTTTAACCAGAAGTTAGGTGCTGCTTCTGGGCCTTGGGTTTTCCAGTTGTGAGCTTTTCTTAACTTTCTTTCATCTCATTGCAAATCCTGTACATTGGGTTTTTTAAGAAAGACAATTCTTAATTGTTGTTAATCATGTGATTAAGTGGAGGGGTAAAATAGGATGGTGTTGTTTAATCCTGGTGTTGTTTGGATTAAAATTCTGAGTTCTATATCTGCCTTTGCCTTTTCTTTTGGATTGCCTTGTTGCTAGTGTGCTGGATGTACATTCTTTGTCCTTTTTGGTTACTGGCATTTTTGCTTTATTATTTGGGATAGTGCACAACAGATCCTGATCTGTTCTGATACCGTGTGTTGCTTTTCTCACTTTCTGAGTATTTTTGTTTATCTGTTCCATCTTTTATACTCTTCTAATAGTGACACTTCTTGGCTTAATCACACTATAGTTTTCTTTATTCAATACATCCATGATGGCATTCGATTTTTTCCCCTTCTTTTCCCTTACCCACCTGTGTTTTTGTGATAAGACTGCATCTGTTATTAATTTAGCTGCACAGTTATATATCCTATTAACTTCTATTATATCTCATGAATTTCTGTGGACAGTCCTAATTACTGTGTTCATTTGTTTTATCAGGCTTCTAACTTTTTGAGTTTTATTGACATCTGTAATCTGTTTCTTTCACTAATCTTACTATGTCTGTCCATCTCCATTAAATCAAGCAACTCTTCTCTTAGGTCACTTTCCTATAAACTGAGGGCATATTCTTTGTTCTCCATTTCCTATGGGCATTCCATAGGTAGTTCCACATCTTCCTGTGCCACATTCTCTTTGGTTTCATCCTGTGTCATGCAGTGTTCTTTCATACGGTAACTCACTGACCTATCACCCGACTCATCCCACAACATTGGCTGCATCAGAGTTGCCACAGTTTCCTGTTCCTCTCCTTGCTGTGCAACTCCAACTGGATATTTATAGTGGTTTTCTATGGAAGGCCCCAAAATATCTTCATCTAACAACAGATCAGATGTTTCCCACTCCACTGGTTTTGCCTTAATCTGGGGATACATTGCTCTATCCTGCTGTGATGTTTTCTGAGTTAGATTTTGTATACTAAATCCTGTTTCTACTTTTCCTCTTTGTTTTTTTATTTTTTGCATTGTAAAATTGTTCACATCTGCATGCCTTTGCCTATATTTCTCCTCAAATGTCTTTGGTGCTGCTGTTTTTGTTTTGGTTAGTTTTGTGTTCTCCTTTGCATAAATATTACACCATATTAAATCTCTTTTTCTTTCCCATGTCCATATTTCTTCTTAAGATGTCTCCTGATTCTCCTTACTTTGGGGACTTGTTGTTCCATTATGCTGTGATGTAACCTGTGTTAAACTTTCTACACTAAATCCTCCACTTCACAAGTGTTCCATAACTTTTTTTAACTTCTATTTTACTAATCTTCTGTTCTACATTTCCTCTTTGTAATTTTATTTTTTTATTGTGAAATTTTCCATATCTGGATGCCTTTGCCTATGTTTCTCTTTGAATATTTTTGGAGCTGCCTTTTTTGTGTTGATTAGTGTGGCATTCTCCTTTGTATAAATATTGCACCAAATCAGATCTCTCTTGATTTCTTATGTCCATATTTCTTTTTTATGCCTTTTAAAAGTCTCTAGATTTTATTCCTTATATTTTAGCTCTTCCTCGGTTGCTTCTATTTCCAAACGGACCAAGATTTCTTGGTCTATATAATGTTTTTCATAAATCTGCAGTATTAATGAACACACATTTTTATTTGAAGCTTCTGACAGTTTTTCTTGTAGAAGTATTTTTCTTCCCTGTAATTTCTCTCTCTCTTAATCTTTTTGTATATTTTCTGTCTGGAAATTCTGGACTTCTTGCATAGTAGTAACATACATAATATCTTTCTTATCCTCAATAATCCACTCTGTCATCTTTTATGGCTCTTCTTTGGCCTATCAGTTTTTGTGATTTTTGTGGGCTGTTGCTTCCTTCTGCAGCAGGGTGCCATCCTCCCCTGAGGCTGCCCTAGCCCATTATAGGAATGTCTCCATGTCTTGAGGATTCTACACTGTCATTTTTCCAGTCCTGGCATCAGTGTGCCTACCAGGATTGGCTACTTTTTCATCCTGGTTCTTCCACACCCAGCTATTTTTTTATTTGTTAACCTACTTCTGACCATGATATACGTGATATGAATACAGTCTTTATATCAGTGTTGCCTTGGTGAGATTTTGCAATAAACACGGTCCACCTCATGAAGCTACTTACCATGACTTGAGGATGAATTCAATTTCAGTAATACTCCTCTCTTTTGCTTGCTGACTTGTCATTTCTCCATTTGGACCCCATATTATCTCTCCATTATGACCACTATCATCTCTCCATTTGGACCCCTTTCTGATGCAGGCCATTATGTAGCATTTTTTTGTTTAGATGGCACAAATGTGGTGACAGGTATCCTGAGATGTTATTGCTGACCTTATTAGGGAAGGTTAGCTCTGCCAGAAAGGTTTCTTGAGCACATAAATATAGTATGTGTTTTACTTAAATGTTTGCTGTGCCCAACATATGCACGTCATGCTTTTATATAGTATATGTAACATAAAACATATTTTTATATTGTCCACATACATTTATTGGCATACGTAAGTCACACTTATACTGTAACACTACTTCAAGATAATGACATTATTGCATATAGTGCAAGCATTTGCTACATGACCTACATGTTGCAGTGTATATCATGCATCTGCCCTGTGCCACTTAGATACAGCACACATTGTTATTCATTCTGTTGTACAAAAGTGTTGTGCATTGCTGCCCACTGTCATTGAGCAGTACTTCTGTAACATTTGGTGAATTATGTCACTTTGACTGTAACACCCCTGAACCATAATGACAGGTTGCACAAATGATTTACACTGCTGCAATTGGTGGTAATATGTTCCTTGCTAAGCATGTGTGAGTGTCCCTCACATGGCACATGATAGGTCACACAACTGTAAATATTACTATCACACATATGGCATGCTGCATCTTTCTTAACATGTCTTGTGGCATGCAAGATGGTCACACATACTGCATGTGGAACATCATCAATGCAGAGGATGGCACTGGCATTCAAATGATGTGAATGTGTGGTTCACTGGTGAAATGCTTCACAGTGCCTAGGCTATCCATGATAATATATATCCTATTACCTGTCCAGAATTTCATACCAGACTATAGAAATGTGGATGGTTTTAATGGCATTGTGGCACTCTGTATTTGTCATCAACGTGCAAAGTGTATCCATGTACATAAGGAAAACATAATACTGCTGTGTTAAGTAGATTTTTCTTTCCAGTTATAACAGGTTGCTTAATGGTGCCATGCTGTCATGTATCCCTGTGTAGAGGTCCATACATTTACTTTCTCTAAAGTCTGGTAATTGTGTGTGTAGTGGACCTTTGCAGTTTGACATATTCCAGAAGTAAGGAATATCAATTATCACAGACATTGTTACATGTTCAGAATGCATATGTTACATACAAATATGTTCAAAAGAGTGTACAAGGCTAATGACCACTGTGACCTTTTTTTAGTCTAGCCATGCAGCCCAAATATCTAGCAGACTCTGGTGCCCTTTGTATTGTAAGCGGAAGCCTGGGAGATGAACCACTCACAACCTGCTTGTGTACATAGAAACATAGTGCATAGCCAAGAGTGAGTTTCCAGTTCCCCATCCAGTTTTCCAAGCTACAGTTGAATTGGGTTAAGGTTGGCCTTCATGTGGATGAGGGAGACTGTTCCCTGAGAAGGGCTAGTTTCAGAATACATACCTGTCTCTCCATTAGGTCTTATTTATATCATAGACAAGGCTTAATTCTTTAGAACAGGTCATTCTGGTGCCATTTGCTTTGCAGATAGGCAGGAGTTTCATTAAAGTGGGATTCAAAGATGCCTTGTATGCCAGGCATAGATCTCCCCTCAACAGCTTGAGTAGATAGAATACAGGGATAGAATGTTGAATGGTCTGCATAGGACATGTAATTTTTGCCCTGTATTGTTTTAGTGAGGAACCTTTATAGCCATCCCAGTTATTAATGCCTGATTAAGTATATACCAAAGGGAGCATTGTACTTAATAATAGGGATGATGAGTGCTAAATAGAGTGTAACAATTACCTACTTGAACATAGATGCCACAGCTTTATGTATAAGTTGTGCAGCATAGAATAATTTCCACACTACAGTATACACATAATTGTCCATGACTAGATTACTGTCTATGAATGTCCCCAAGTTCTGGACTTCGGAGTTGACTCTTAGGGATGTGTTGTCAATATGATAGCTATCAGTGGTGGATGACTTCCTAAAGGATACTATTATGTATTTGTTAGCATTATTTTTAGTCCATGGCTTTGACTCCACTTCTTTGTCAGCCATTCTTGAAAAATATCAGTATTGGTAGGGAATTCTATGACTGCTCCTAATTTGCAGTCATCTGCAATTTGGTCAGCCAGAGGCTCTTGACATTGGTCTTTACTTCACAGAAGTAGACGCCAAAAAGGACTGTTCTCAAGCCTGATCCCTAAGGAACTCCACTAGTAGCTGGCTTCTTTGTAGAGGTGGATTCCACAGTTTGAACTTCACAGTTCCTGTCTATAAGCCAGCTAGCTATCCACCAGGTGCCATAAGCGTTTACACCCAACCTGTAGAGTTTGTCAGCAATGCCTGAGAGGATACTGTGAACAATGCCTTGGCTAGATCAAGATAATTAGTATGACCCATGTTATCCTTATCCATTGCTTTGGTGACCTTCTCAAAAGAAGTTCACCAGGTCTGCATGACCAGCCCTTCACAAAACCTAACTGTTTAGGCTGTTAGGATCCAGTGACTGCAGGCCTCCTATGTCATTTTTGATCATTTCAATGCAAATTTTTTCAATGGCTTTTCAACTGAGACTAGGGAGACTTATAAGTCGGTACTTTCAGTGGTCTGTAGGTGGCCAGACTCTATGGAGAAAGTTGACGGTTGCTGTTCTCCATTTGTGAGGTATGAAGCCTGTTTGGAGGCTATGGTTAAACATTGATTCCAGATGGCCTGAAAGGTCATGTTTCATGCTGTTTAGGGAACCATCTAGGATATTGTAGAGTGCCCATCAATGTATTATTCTTGGCATTAGAGAGAGAGCTTTGAGGACGTTATTATTATTATTATTATTATTATTATTATTCCCTACTGATAGCTGAAGGAGTTATATGTGGTAGTATTTCATGAGGGAAGGCCATGGGGAAGACAGGAGTAAAGTCAGAAGTGAATTTGTCTGTCAGCAGGTTTGCTCCATCTTCTAGCTCAGTGTTGGTGGCTCCATTAACAATGAGCTCTGCACACAAATGTGTACTGCCTTTGAGGTTGTACACATCAATAAAAAATTCTTGGTGGTTAAACTTGCCCTGAGTGGCCAGATTTATCTCAAATTCGGCTTTGGTAGACTTTATTTGCATTCTGAGGTGGTTCTTTAGTATAATGAAATTCCTTTTACACTTATAAGTGCTACTCTTCTTAATTTTTGCCATAATTTTCTTTTTTCTGTTATACATGCTATTTTTCCACTGTGGCGACCCCTAACCGGGAAAAGCCGAAAGACACAACAACAACATGCTATTTATACTTTGATTCCACAAGGGTGGTTTGGTTATTTGTTAGTTCTATACTTATTCCTGTTAGGTACAGCTGCCTCTATACAACTATTGACATGCTTCTATAGGGTTTCTGTGAAGAGCTCCTTGTAGGCAACAGTCTTCTCAAGGTATAGGGGGCTTAACATTTTGCCAGGCTATCACTTGGTAGTAGAAACTCAGTCTTAAAGTAGTTCTTAAATGTTTCAAGGTTAGCTAGGTTCTGTGCTTTATTTTTACTGCAAAGCAGATCATTTTGTAGACTGACCTTACCTGAGAGGACATGCATTTGGGGAATGCAGTGCTCTCCTGTATTACTGAGGAATAGATCCTGTATATTTTTCCCCTGGACAGGGCATTGAGAGTGTTATTCAAAGAGACTGTATTTACAAACTTCAGCAATCTCTGTGCCTACATGTTTTCTGCCTTATATGATTCCCAGTTAACAGTGGCGTGATTAATGTCACCCATGAATATAATACTGGGTTGAATGGTAAGTGCCTCCAGTGAGGTTAAATACATAATTTTTATTTCCTGAGTCACAGAAGGGGACATGTAGCTTGCAAGGAAGTTTTATGAGATTTTGCATATGGTAATTTGAACATGTGGAAGATCAAGGTGTATTTAATTTTGATGCAAATCAAGACATCTCCACCTTTAGTCCCTGCCTGTGTAACAGATGATCTAGCTGTATGGAAAACATTATAGTCTTACATTACTAGTGTGATCTCCAAGGCTTTAAACCATATCTCAGTGACTACACAGATGTCAGCATTCAATATGGTGAGCAGAGCTTGTAGGGAGTGGAGTTTCTTGTTTAGACCCCTGGTACATAGTAATAATATCTTTAGATTTTGTCAGTTGTGATTTCTTATGTTATAAGGAATGACAGGGTGATGTTGCCTAAAAAATGCACTATGGGGAGGACAATGTTTTAGTTAATATTCAAATGTCTAGATGGGAGAGCTGCAGACAATCTCTGGCAAAAGAATCATGATCTATTGACCATCTTCTTCCATGCTGACAAATATGCCAAACCCTTAGACTGACACCAGAAAGTAAGTCAATTATTAAAGTCAGTCATCTTTCATTCTTCTGGCCACAGTGATGCAGTGGTTGGCATTGTCACTTCACAGCAAGAGGTTCTCCGGTTTGATTCTAAGCTGGGGTGCCTTGTATGCAGAGTCTTCATGTCCTCCCTGTGGTCACGTAGGTTTCCTCTGGGTGCTCCAGTTTCCTCACACATTTCAAAGACATGCAGATAGTGGATTGGAAAACCTAAATTTGCCTTACGTGTGAGTGTGTGTGTGTGAGTGAATGATACGGATGAACTACCAGAGCAGAACTAGCCATCTGGCGGTGTAAACCTTGGCTCAAGATGATTGTCAATGACCCCATGTGCAAAATGAGAAACAGGGTTTGAGGATGGATGAAGGATGAATGGATCTTCTGTTCATATTGTGGTATCATCCATGGAGATGGTATCATATAGTTTAGGGAGGTATGTCTTAAGTCATTTACATCCACATGGACTATAACTGAGTCTTACTGGTACTTGTGGTCCAATGACCTGAGTGCGTGAGTGATCTGGTGAATCCTGGCCCCTGATAAGGAACTGACTGTCTTGTTCTTCTTATTCAACAGAGTGTCTACAATGGCATCTCCAATGACCAAAATGTTGCCTTATGGGCTTAAAAGTTGAGGCTCAATGAGATGTTGCTGAATATGCAGATTTGGGTGTTGTTGAAGAAAGAGTGCATTTCAAGGTGCTGAGGGAATTTCTTATACGTACTTCATCCAGGATATCTTTGGAGGATTCAGGAAGGTTATATTTAAGTTCCACAGCATATGTAGGTCAGTGTCTGGTTCATGCTGAGTATGATGGGTGCAGTGCTTGCACTACTTACAACCTGACTGATTTTGGGAGTGCTTTTATGTTTAAGCTGGGGCTCCAGTGACATTGTGTAAATACATCTCTCAGATACCTTATCGGATTAAGAATTATCTGGTTGTCACTGAACATGAAGCATTTTGTACTTTCCCTCAGGTTGCCCATATACCCCAAGCTAGCAGTAGAGATAGTGGGAAAGCTCATATCCATGATAACAGGGCCTTTTTATTGATAAGATTGTTGCTGTGAACATATGGAGTAAAATCAGGAGTATCCAGCTTGCAACTTTGGGTCAGGGCTTACTATGTGCACTACTAGGTTATGGTAAAATTTGAAGGGCACTTTTTCAGGGAAAATGTCATCTCTAAGGGCCTGCATCTATACATGGCACTGCCAAACACATGAGATAAACTATAGCAGAAGTTGAAGATTTATAAAGTATTTAAGGGTATACTTGGAAGTTAGGCTAGACAGTAGCTAATAGAACAGTACTTACTGAAAAGAAATACCTAGCAATGTCAAAAATGATGAATAGTGGGTATCCACCTAAATGAAAACTACGTGGCATTACTAGTACTGGTCTCACCACATCTTCACACTGTTGGGATTCACTGTCCCTTTCCTTCTTCTCTCACTAGAAAAAATAATAGCACTAATTCCATTACATTAAACAGACCACAGGCTGATTGGTGATCAACAGGCTTATCCCAAATGATGCAGGGGTCTATAGGCTTGTTATAGCCTTTTCCTAGTAAATCTCTTCAATACCAACCAGATCAATTAGGAATATCCTGCATAAATACTCACTGCTCAATAAGAAACAGTCAGGAATCAATGCCCTATTGGCACCAGGAGAAAAACAGTAGCATAAATTCCAAGCTGACTTCTATGTGGCAGTTGTCAGACTTTTGAGGGATCAGCACTCTCCAGGAAACAATGTCCCTATGCTCCTTCTCTCAACAGGAGCAAAACAGAAGCACTGATCTCAAGATGACTACTGGAAAGTAGAGCATGGGCTCTCCAATGACTGGAGGTCATGGAGCAGATGTTGCAGTTTAAAGCTAAGATGAGGAAAATGGGTTACTATCTGAAGGGTTGCAATGTGTCCTGTGCAGTTAAGAAGATATGAAAGAAGAGCTAACTTCAAATTTAGCAGTCTAAGGACATTGACTCTAATTTTAAAATAGCAGGATGTATTGGATGGAGAGCTGGGCACTCAGTATTCTAGCTCTATGGAATACAATCAGAGGGCAAATAAATGTAAATAGCTTAAGGGAGTGACTCCAGAATTGATAATTTTGTGCTTACTGACAATAGCCAATGAAAAAGGAGAGGGAAGGCATTACGTGGTCAAAATAATATATATGACAGGCAACTAGAGAGACAAAGAGTTTAAGAACACAACAATACCATTTCTGAATGACTTCCAAGGGACACAGCTTTGGGTTCTTTCCTAGTTTAAATATGCAGTAGAAAAAATAATGTATTTAAATACACTGTAATGAAAATAAGTCATACAAAATAAACAAAAGCAATAAAGTGTGTTTGTCTGTGCACAAGCTGTCCACTTATGAGTCACAGTTCTGTGGATCATATGTATGTGTGCAGATGTCTTCTAAGTAGTCTTCACTAATGCATTCCATACAGTGCTGTGCTTCTCTATTGCTGTAAAGTAACACACTTCTCTGAGTGTGTTACTTGAGCATGCAAATGTTTAGTCCATTTTGTTTTTCACCTTTCCAATAAAGAAGATACTTGACATGGCTGACAGTGTTTGCATGGGACTCTCACAAGCATCCTGTATCAACACTTTGCACAAGTATGATGTACTTCTTGTCACATAGGTACATGTCATTTCAGTTGTGAACATTATTTATTTATTTTATTTATTTAAGTTTGATGACCGGGGAAGTCCACTGTGCCAACAAGAACCCGTTTTCAGTGGAAGCCTAGGGAGAAAAGCTCCACAATATTACACTTCACATGTTACAAAAGGACATAGTTCATACAGCTAATTAAACATTTACTGATAAGCTCCATGATATTTGCAATTGGCTTGTCACAATGTTACAAAAATGAAAAGACATAATTCAGTACAGAAATGTCAACATTTACATAAAGTGAATATTTTTGTTATAAACTCAGTTGTAGGTTTAACATTTCAAAATATATAGCTACTAGCGATTAGTAGGTTAGGAAAATATTATGCATGGAGATGGTAATAGTATATCTGAGATTAGAGAGTATAGTACAATAGATATTAGAGATAAAATTAGTTTTTAATAGTGGAGGGATTGTTTTGGGTGGGATGAAGTAATAGTAGAGGAAGTTGGATGAGTCAGTGCAAGGTGGAATGAGGGGGGAGGGGTTTAAGTTGGATCGTGGTAAGGGCAATCCTATTTGGAAGAAAGATGAGAGAGGAGCTGAGGTTTGAAATTTGTATGGTTAGGTAGGTTGCATAGGTGTGTGGTGAGAGAGTTCCATTGTTTAGCTAAGGAGTGGGACAGCAGTAGATGGCCAGGAGGTCATGCAGGTTTGTGGACCTGAACATGATTTTGGTTTTTGGATCTGAGTGAGCGGTTGGGAATGTAAGGTTTTAAGGAAGTAGTGAGAGCTGGGCAGTTGGCAGGTTTAAAGATGAGCTTGTGGGCAATGGTGAGTTGTACGTAACTGAGGTAGTTGGATAGTTCAAGCCAGTTGAGGGTGAGGAGGGAGTGGCAGTGGTGGGATGAGTTTTTTAAAATTGTTCCAAATTTGGAGATGTTGTGTTAGCAGGATTCAGGTTTGGACTGAAGGCCAATATGGAGATTGGTGAAAAGACGGGCACCATACATAAAGGAGGGGAGTAAGAAGGTGGATGGAAAAGTTTGACAGGTAGAGGGGCTTAGGAAGCAGTTGCTCCTGTAGAAGAGACCTAACGTTTGGTAGACTTTCTTGATTGTGGAGTGGATGTGGGTGTCAAATTTTAGTTCTTCATCAATAATGATGCCAAGAAGCTTGGTGTTGGGAACAATTTCAAGGAGGGTGTTATTTTGGCTCTGTATGGTGCATGTGGATTTGTCAATGGAGTTTTTGGTAGGGGAAAAAAACATTAGTTTGGTTTTATTTGCATTTAGTGCCAGATGGTTAGACTGCATCCAGGTTTCTGTTTTGGAGAAGGCTAGTTGGGTTTTTGCTAGGAGTTCAGATGGGGAGAAGGCTGAGCAGATGATTGTTGAGTCATCTGCATATTGGCTGATAGATGAGTCTGGGATGGATTGGAGAAAGTTGTTAATGAATAGGCTGAAGAGAAGAGGGCCAAAAACATAATCTTGTGGGACACCTGTGGCTGTGGGAAGGAAGGGAGAGGTTGAAGATTCCCATTGGCCAGCTTGTTGGTAGTTGGACAAGTAGCTGGAAAACCAGGTGATGGTGGTGGGAGTATGTTGTAGGGTGGAGAGTTGGGATATAAGTAGGGATTGTGAGATGGTGTTAAAGGCCTTTGACAGATCTAGGAAGTGTGGATATGAACTTGCCTGAGGCACGTTTGAGGTTTATGGTTTCAAGAAAGGAAAGAAGGGCAGTCATGGTGCTGTGGCCAGGGCGGAAACTGTTTTGGGTAGGGGAGAGGAGATTGTTTAGTGTTAGGTGTGCCATGAGTTTTGCTTGTATTGTTTTCTCTAGTATTTTATAAAGAGGGAAAAGGATGGCAATAGGCCTGAAGTTGGTGGTATCAGTATTTTTGTCACCTTTGTGGAGGGAGATGATGTAAGCATGGTGCCAGATAGAAGGGATGTATGCGTCTTGTATGGATCTATTTATAAGAATAGAGATGGGATAGGCAATGCTGTCTGCAGATTGTTTGAGGAAGGTGAGTGGAAGGTTGTCGGGTTCATTGCAACAGGGTTTGAGTTTGAGGAGAAGTCTTTTTATAGTGTGTGTGGCGATGGGCTTGAGGCAGAAGGTTGATGATTGGGGTGGTGGTTGTGCCAGGAGGGGGTGGTGGTGGAGGAAGGGGTGGGAAGGAGGCTGATAGTTTAGCTATGCAGTCTATGAGGAATGAGTTGAACTGGCTGGCTGTTTCAAGGTTGTAGAGGTTGGGGTATGGGCAGGGGTTTTTATTTGTTGCCAGCATAGATGAGATGGGTCCCAGAATTATTTGGGATTTGTTGAGTGCAAGGACTGGAATTTGGTGTAGTGGGCTTTGCGGTCTTTAAATATTAGTTTTTTTTGCAGAGTTTTGTAGTTGCTTATACTCTAGGAGGGTGTTAAGGTTTTTATGTTTTTGATATTGTTTTCATTTTTGTCCCTTTGGTGCAAGGCTAGTTTAGTATCTTTTGATAACCATGGGCAGGGATTGGTTTTGATGCATTTGGTTTGAGGGTGGGCATGCTGATTGAGAAGGGTTAGGAATGATTGGTTAAAGTAGGAAACAGCATCATCTAGAGGAAGGGTTTTTAGAAGGGACCAGTCAGTATGCTTTAAGCATTTGGAGAAAATTAGAGGGTTGAAAGAGGAGAGGTTGTGGATTTGGATGTAGTGGTGTTGTTTATGCAGTTGACATGGGAGATGGTCTGTGAAGGCTGGTAGATGATCGCTGAGAGGATCAGGTAATTTTCTGGCTTTGGTGATAATGTTTGGGTGAGTTGTTAGGATCCATGTTAATGATGGTACCAGAGGTACCACCTTTATTTGGTCTCCTTGGAGATTATATTAGTTGGGAGAAGTTGTACAGGTTGATTGTGTGGGATGGGGCTTCAGAGTTAATAGTATTCCAGTTGATGTTGGTATCACTGAGTATACAGGTTTCATTTTTTATATTGGAGGAGAACCAGGACAGGATGTTTTCAAGAGTGTTGATATTATCACCAGGGGGAATATAGAGGGCAGCAATACATATGGACTTGTGGTTGTTTATTGTAAACCAATTACAATTTCAGTGTTGGCAAAGGTTGGTATCTTATTGGAGTAGGTAGTTATAGTATGGGAGGTGGGGTAGATTATTGCTACTCCACCTTTTTTTGTGGTCTGTCATTGCAAATTATTTGGAAACTTGGTGGTAGGATTTTGCTATCTTTTATACAGGTTTTCAGCCAGGTTTCAGAAACGGCAGTAATGTCAGGGTGGTTATGGAAGAGCTGGGCATAGAGGTTAGGGATTTTGTTTTTTAATCTTTGTGCATTATGTGTTGTAAGGTGAATGGACTTTGAGTTTATGGGTTGAGTGGAGGGTTTGGTGAGATTGATGTTAGAAATGGGTCCGGGGTTGGAGTGGATGTCACCAGCTAGTGAGAGAGAGATGTGGTGGAGTACAAGATTGAGGCAGTGTGTTGGGCAAGGGTAGCCTGGGTTGTGTGAGAGCAGTGATTTTCTGGTACCACATTTAAGAGGGGAGTACAAGGGAGTTTGGTTTGGGAGCAGTTTTGATTTGAAGAAATAGATCAGGTTATAGGTAAAAAGTTCATGTGAGATGGATGAGTAGGATTGGAAGTGAGATTGGTGGTAAGATGTAGTGGAGTGTGTGTGAGAGTTATGACAAGGGTTAGGAAAAAGTGTGAGATAGGTAAGAGAAAAGAGAGAGAGAGAGAGATTAGTAGAGCAAATGGGGTTATAGGGAGAGATGTTATGTAGAGCATTGTAGGAGGGGTGGATGTTTGGGGTGATGCAGATCCTACAGGTGGGTGGGGTTTGGCTTAGGTGTGCTGTGATTGGAGAGGTGTTGGGGAGAGGAGTCAGGGGATGTAAAAAAGTACAGGTAGTGGGGTGGGTGAGATTTGGGGGCAGGGAAGGGGAGCAGAGGGAGCCCAAAGTGTGAACGGGGCAAGTTACACCTTCTGTAAGGAGCAGCAGTTGCTAAACAGAAAACAATCAGTGAGAAGGTTAGCAACTACAGAAATAAGGCAGCCTGTCATTTTGGTTTGAGTGTTACCTTTCGGTTTGTTTTTATTATTTATACACCAATGGAGAGCTGCAGTTCACTGAGAAGTAGTAAAATAATGTAGTTACTCTCCTTATTACCCCTTTTACCACATGTGTAGGAATACAGTGCCACAAATAGCAACTCCTAACAATTGTTGCAGTTTGTTTTCTTTATATGACATATAGTCACACTGTTTGTGATGTAAACAATAATGATTCAACAGTGAGTGCTGCATTTGTATTACTGTGTTGTGCATACCCACTTCATACATTGGTGGTCACATGTTTACACAGCAATGCCAATGCTATAATGCTGTTACCATGCTGCACAGGTGACCAATTGTCCACATCTTTAAAAGTACAGGTAGTGGGGGTGGGTGAGATTTGGGGGCAGGGAAGGGGAGCAGAGTGAGCCCAAAGTGTGAATGGGGCAAGTTACACCTTCTGGGAGGAGCAGCAGTCGCTAAACAGAAAACAATCAGTGAGAAGGTTAGCAACTACAGAAATCAGGCAGCCTATCATTTTGGTTTGAGTGTTACCTTCCGGTTTGTTTTTATTATTTATGCACCAATGGAGAGCTGCAGTCCACTGAGAAGTAGTAAAATAATGTAGTTATCTCCTTATTACCCCTTTTACCACGTGTAGGAATACAGTGCCACAAATAGCAACTCCTGACAATCGTTGCAGTTTGATTTCCTTATTTGACATATAGGCACACTGTCTGTGATGTAAACAATAATGATTCAACAGTGAGTGCTGCTTTTTTATTACTGCATTGTGCATACCCACTTCACACATTGGTGGTCACATTTATACAGCAATCCCAATGCTATAATGCTGTTACCATGCTGCACAGATGACCAGTTTTCCACGTCTTTAATAAGCCCATTGGCTATTACTGCATGTGTTTTGTAACGCATTTCACATGGACCTGTTTGGACACTCCAGTAGTATGATACTATATGAACTTTGGCAACTTTGTATATCCTTAGGGCATTAATATGTATATGTGCTGTACACAGGCAATCACTAACCACAAAGTTGCAACATTATATTGTACATATTGTATCATATGAGGTGACAAGTGCTTGCATAAATGTATGATGTTTAACTGTGTATTATTGCCTTATTAGGACATCCTGAATATATTGACATATTGCATTGTCTACTATCCTGATATCATTGGGTATTTGTTGTATATGCACAATGTTGGCAACAATATTGTGCAGATGTTATACAGTATCATCACTGTGCCATTGCAAAGAGACATGTGGCCATTATTGTCAAGCATCCATATGTACATGTATGGGTAGGTCCCCATGAGTCACACATCGGAGTACTGTTGATGTCTATCATATATAACAATGCATGAACCACTACATGTGAAACACTGTAGAGATAGTATGCCTACACCTACATATTATGCAATAAGCCATTATTCTAGCATTCATCATCGTAAATGTCTTACATCAAAACATTTGGTTTCCATTGGAGGAAATGACAGTAACATACACATTGGCCATGGTTTAACTGCATCAAGCATGGATACCGTAAAGGAAGGTACAATTCACATTCCTTACCTTACATGTACTTTGCAACACTTGTATGAAGTATTTGATTGGATCTCCTGCTAGCTTGTCTGCTATAATCTGCATAGAGTTGCACCCTCCCAGGATCCTTTATTCAAGAATTTGAAAAGTATGGATAGCCCTGAATTGTGAGAAATGAGATATAGATTTTCTCCCAAAAGGGGTAAAAATAGCTGCACTTAGCAGCATTCATCCCACCACTGCCATTAAATGTGTTCTACAGTAGGTTGCCCGGGCAAGAGCTTCTTCCCTACAAGAGACCTCCAAAATGTAGTCAACCTCAGAAATCCAGGCCTGATGCTCAAAAAAAAAAAAAAACATGCAAAGTGCAGATGGAGCTACTCAAACAGTATCTAGAACAATCTGAACTCAAAGCAGTTATTGTCACCCTGCTGTTGTGTCATTCCTGTCAAAATCATGGACCACCACTTCCCCACAATGTCTGTAGTCAACCCAATTGAGATGGGTATCTTGAGACAGTGTAAGAATAGTTCATGCTGTCTGATAATCATCTTTCTTTCAAACAGCATAAGACAATTTGTGAGGGATGTACATATATAATGTACTTAGAGGCAAAATCACACACAGTAAACTCAGATACCAACATTTTCAGCATTCACCATACATCACACCTGACCAAGTCCACAATAATGCACATTATCTATGATAGAATGAGGTTATTAAGATTACTCATCCAAACCTCAAAGACATCTAAATGCAATACAGGCACAAACCACACTCAGCGAGATAGGCCTACCAATACACATAACACAAGGAGTTCCAATATCATGGATGCTTCTGCCCATAAGACAGGTACCTACTCAGCCAAATATTTTATTTATAGGTGTCTCCATCAGAACCAGATCATGGAGAAATGGAACCTTAAGCAGGGCAATAGATCAGGCCCTCTCCCCAGTGCCCTCCCCCTGCATCCTTTCCAGTGTCACATTACTTAGCTATTTATCCTAAGTTACCATAAACACTGTTCGTGTCAGTGTGCATAATATTTTCTTCTTTACTTCTACAATGATTACAGATATTTGCATTTAATTTAAAACTTTTTTATTTCACATTTTATAGCACGAATGCTGATAGCCATTTGCTAAACAAAACAGTACAGTCTCATAATGACAACAAACTTAGCTTAACAGTAACATTTTCTTCCCTTGAAAATCACATTAATTGAAATGGCATTGAAACCCACATTCAAAGAAAATGCATCTGGCCAGTGGTGGATTAAGTTTACCTTTGGGCTGTTTTCAAACCACAGCCACCTTGCACACATTTTTAGGACCATGCATAAATACACATGCTCTTTGACTCAACTTCTTGATTGTATTTAATTGTATTCCTTGAATAATACAGCAGAACTTTTTTCCAGTAAGTGATGAAACAAAATTCATGAACCAATAAAGAAAACTACCCATTTCAGAACACCTGAACCATAAAAGGCCACTTAAACATCTGTCATTATAATCTGTCAATATCAGTCAATATACATAATCTCTACAGAAGTAAAATTCATCTAAATAATTCCACATTAACGAGATCTGTAACTAATGAAAAGGTTGTTGCTGGCAAGCAGCATTACATTTCAGTGTTCCATCTGCAAGTTTAGTGTCTGCTGACCTTGAAAAAATAAATTGCCTATGTTACATTAAAGAAAAAATGGTAAGGGAGTGTGGTGCTCTGTTAGCAGCACTAAATTTTTCCTGTGCTTCTTTTTAAACAAACTAACAGAATTTTGTTTCTATAACCTCTATTTATTTTCCTTTGGACATACAGTTCTGATATAATAGGTAATTCTTAAGAGTTTTTTTTATTTAAGAAAAATCAAATTTTATGTTTTTTCTTTACAATATTCTTGTCAGTAGATATTAGTCTGTTTTGTTATAATGAGCCACTCTTAGTCCGATTCTCTAGAGAATTCAATGAAGAAAGAAGTCTATTCTAAGCATTATATAAGATCTTTCTGTTAAAAGGGACAAGATGGAATCTAAAATAGACAATATAAAGGAAGATTGTATGAAGCAAATTGAAGTTTGAGAGAAGTCATAAAACAGTCAATACAGATTTATTCAGTAGAATAAGCAATTAACAACTTAGATGGGAGTGTGACAGAAAGTGAAAACCATGTTGAATTTGTTCTTAAACAGAATAACTTGCTTTTGGAGAAAATAGAAGATTTAGAGACTAGATCTAAAATACATAACATCAGAATCTACAGGATACTGGAGAAAGAGGAAGGGGTAGTATGTTACAGTTTTAAATAACTGTCTGACTAAAACTCTGAACTTACCTAAGGCTTTTTCATTTGGTATTGAAAGAGCTCACAGACCCATTTCTAATTTGTCACACAAAAAAATCCACAATTACCAAGATCAATAATTGTTAGATTTCTCTCTAGTCAAGACAGGGATTTAGTTTTGAAGACTGCTTGGGATAATTCTCCAATAAAAATAAAAGAAAATATCATTAGATTTGATCATGATTATTCCTCTTCAGTGATGACAAAAAGAAAAGTGGGTAACCCTTTTATTAAAAATCTAAAGAAACTGACCATTAACTCCCATCTTAATTTTCCACCAAAAATTAGGATTTTTTTTACCAGAAGGACAGAAGTCATTTAACACCCCAGTAGATTAATTGGAATTTGCACTGAAGAGAAAACTCTTTGATAAAACTGAAGACATGAACTAATCTTTGTCTAAAGTTAAGAGGCAAGCAATTACAAATGGATAGACTTTAAAAGAAAAGAATGATAAATATTAGGATACAAATGACTGATGAAATATTGGATTTAACTTTTAATATATGTTTATATGAATGTTTTGTTTTCTTTCATGCAGATGGATTTCATTTATCATAAGGTAATATTTTTCTTTTAACTTAAAGGCTCCTTTTAGTCTAGATTGGTATTTAATTGCTGAAATTACATTGATATGTATATACTAAAATGGGGGAGTGAGTGTAAATGAATGAGATAATATTTTGTTAATGAGATCATAATCTTATTTAGTCACTTATTAATGCTTTAAATATTTGATTATGTTCACAGTATATAAGATTGGTTTCATGCATTGTAATATGGTTTTAGAATATAATACTTGTAAGCTGTGTTTTTTATTTAGCGACAGTTTTGTTTTTTATTTTACAGTAAACTCTCAGTTAACCAGAACTCAAGCAACCAGCAAAAAAATATTGAAGAAATACAGTACAATTTTTATGTGTTTCACTTTCTGTTTTTCCCCCACAGAAACATACCTTATGTTTTAGAGTTTCAGAGTTTTAAAACGGAAGATAGGAATAAATTCCCTCTTTCCCCAACCTGAAAACAAGTCAAACCAAACAAATAGTACAGGGTACAGTATTAGTCAGGCCTATGTTTAATAGCAACTGTCAAGCAACCAGAAACTACATGGGTGCCTGTTAACTGAGAGTTTACTGCATTAACATCTGCTTTTTAAGTCATTGTCATAAAAAAAATTAGATAATTTTAATCATAAATAAGTTAGCATATAAACATTTTCTTTTTGTTTTTTCTTATACCTTGTAGAAGTGTTTTGTTGTTGATTTGTGATTTTGACTGTTTGTATGGCAAAATATATAATGTCTTTCTTTATCTAGTTGTTTCTCGCACGATTCAGTCACAAGCATTTTTGTTTTAAAAGTGAACTAACAAGATGTGTTTTTTCCTGCTTGGAGTTCAACAATATTAATTTTAGCCTTTATAAGTTGTCACAAGCATTTATTAACTTGAAAAGGCTGACAGATTCTGAGAAGAGCTGTTTTTGAAGGCAGAAATGACTTATTTGATCTTTGACTCTGCAGTCAATAGGAAATACTAATTTTAGAATGTTGAGTCAATTAACAGAGACAACATATGATAAAGAAAAGAAGATCGTACTTGTTTGAAAAGGACTTTATAGGGAATTAGTCACTTTTTCTTCTTTATTGTACTAGTCTTTCGGCTTTTCCCGGTTAGGGGTCGCCACAGCAGAACTCCGATCCGCTAATGATGGGCAGTGGATTTTTTTTTTAAAGTGCCGAGTTGCCAGCCCAACGCCCAACCATCAAAGAAGGCACACTCATTCACACACGCACCTACCTGCATGTCTTTATTGTCACTCAATGGAGGGGAGGATATGCAGACTCCACACAGAAGGTGCTCGAGAATCGAATGGGAGAACCTCTTGCTGTGAGGTGACAATGCTAACTGCTGCACCACCATGGCCTATTTATTGTACTAAATGAGATAATTTACCAAAGCTTTATTTATTCTTTAGTAGTAATTTGTTTATATTAACTATACTTTGAGCAACTACTTGTTTATTATACGGCAGGTTATAGAGACTTCCTAAAAGGATATTGCATTTTATCACTACATACATTTGCCAAGGATTAAATGATCCTAATAGATTTCTTTTTGTATATTAATAGGAAATTAAAATATTTTATAATAAGTTTTACTTTGGTTGTACTAAGTTTAAACTAGTATTCATTTGGTGGCTTCATCTATATGTGGTTTCTAATATATGTCAAAATAATAAGTAATGAATAAGCTAGGAAATAGTTGAATGTTGGTGGAGTTTTAGCAGTCTTCTTGTTCTGTTACTAATCATAGTTATTAACAGTTAGTTCTATAGTGTTATAAAATGGAAATTAATTTAATAAGTAAATTATGGAAAAGTTTAACACATTTTTTAGATTTGTGAGATTAATTGAGAAATGGAGAGAGATAAATTAAATGTAATATATGATTACTGTTATTAATATGTTAGCAATCATAAAGTAATTAAAATGTGTAATTTTAAATAAAACAACATGAAAAGGGGACGGTTATTCCTATAAAGGAAATAAATAGCAATATTTCTATTCAAACCTTATAAAATTTGGATTTATGGGTAATGTTTTTGGGTGAAATTAGGTTAGATATGTGAAAGGGTCATCTGAGCTTGGTTGATGGTCTGTGGCCAGATTTATGTTTAGTTCATCTATTTGTAATAATAAGACATTATATCTATGTTATCTTCAATATAGTAACAAAAAGGCACAGCACAACCATCCATGTAAAACAAGGTTTATTACTTCAAGCTTTTGAGTTAAAACTCTTTTTCAAGAATGAATCAGTACATTAAAACCATAGAATAAGATATAGAACACCAGCCAATCACATAATATATCTCATAAACACATTATATAATTATACAATTTACATAATTAATATAGTTGACTAAGCCTAGTTCACTAAAACACTTCATTAAAAACAATGGTCAACTTAACAAATTTCATTACTGCCTAAAATGCTCCACTGGACAACCGTAATACTCTCACTAATGTATGCTTGTCTTAATTTCAAAATGGATTTAATACTGTTAGTTTTATTTAGCCCTGGATAGACATCAGATTTAAAAAAGTGTATCCATTTGTATTCTGCTCTCTCTGTGGCATTCACAATGCACCCCCTTGTTTTTGCAAACTCTCTGCAGTATCATGAATTTAAATGTATGCTCATTTCCACAATGTAAAATATGCTTACTAAGTGCATTTGTCTTAACTCCCTTCCTATATCAAGATAAGTGGGATGCAATTCTCTCCTTGAATTTACAGTTAGTTTTTCCAATGTAAAAACACAAACATTTTTCACAGTTAGCCAAGTAAATTAAATGTTCACTATTGCACATCCCAAATGCCTTAAAAATAAAATTAACTTATGTTATATGATGCATAAATCCTATTTCCATATTAATGAACTTACAAAAGGTGCATTTTTTACAGGGGACTGTCCCTTGTTAAATCTATGTAACTCTTTCATTTTTATCAAAATCTTTATAGCAAAGAAGTTGTCTGAGGTTCCTCTCTTTCTTATATATGAAATAAGGCTTTTATCCTACTATTTTCCTAACATTAACATCCGAACTAAGAACTGGCCACAGTGGTGCAGGGGTTAGCATTGCCGCCTCACAGCAAGAGGCTCTCTGGTTCGATCCTCTGCTGGGGTTCCTTCTGTGTGGAGTCCGCATGTCCTCCCTGTGGTTGTGTGGGTTTCGTCCGGGTGCTTTGGTTTCCTCCCACATCCCAAAGACATGCTGTAGGTGGATTGGACACTCTAAATTGGCCCTAGGCATGAGTGCATGTGTGTGTGGCTTCTGTGGAAGGTTCGGTACTGGGCTAGCATCTCGACACTGTAAAACTCCACTGCCAATCATGAGCGAACAGGTGAGCCACTGTGGCAACCCCTAATTGGGAAAACCTGAAAGGAGAAGAAGAACATCAGAACTAAGAACAGTCTAATTTCTTTTAATTATGGACTAAATCTGCCTAGAATGTCTGTTGTACTATCTTATAAATCAGGGCTTAGTGTGGCTAAACCATATTTACTTAGAGAAGGCAATAATGCCCAGAAGAACAGCCCAGTGAGAGAAGCTGGGTTTAATAAATTAGGATATATGATGTTTGCATTTTTACATTGGAAAAACTAACTGTAAATTCAAGTAGAGAATTGCATCCCACTTATCTGATATAAGAAGGGGAACTGCAATGAATTTCAAATTATAAATAAAATTTATTGGTAATAACTTATCAGATTCTAATGAAGGCCTGAAAAGAATAGGATGAAAGTGCTCAATTATCAAAACTTATATCTTTTTTTTTTAACTTTATTCTTAATAAATGTACTCTCTATCCATATTTCTTCTTTAAGGCTGCACTATGCATCTGTGTGTGTCTTACTAAAGACACAAGCACAGATATAAGCATCATCACTCGCTTTGCTGTTGCATTCATTCTTTTTGGAACTAGTTGCTGCTAAGACCTGGAATTGGAACATATGGCTTAAGGCTTAAACATTTTGGAATTTAGAACCAGACAACTGACACGTCCAAATGATACCTTGTGTGTGTGTGTGTAATGCCCTAGTTAGGGATGACAGGTTGGCAAATTAACTTGCTTAGGCACAAACACTGTACCTTGCATACAGGCGACAGAAACCTTAATCCTCTACAGTTTACACCATCTACCTTCATTGGGATACATTTTCAAGGGATGAGAGTTTCAGTGCATTTTCAAGGAATAAGAGTTTCAGTGCATTTTCAAGGAATTATTAGTTTCAAAGGAAGAGTAGTTTACTGTTGTTCATTCTAAATCTGTTTTCATTGTGCAACTGTTTTGTTTAGCAAATGGCTGTCAATGTTTGTGCTACAGAATTTGAAAACAGTGTTAGTCCTTAGTAGCACAACTGGTGCAGAAGGCTGTGGGTTCTCTGCCACCAGGTAAATGGATTGCTGATGTGGCAGTGCATTGTAAGGGGGATGGGGTAAGCTGCACTCTTGAGTGTGTCCTCCTTTTAATGAAATGCCTAGTAAATATGAAGATCTATTTTATTTATTTATTTTACATTTGTTTACTGGGGATGTCCAACTGGACCAGTGGACTTTTTTCAGTGGAGGCCCAGTGAGAAAAGCTCCATTACAAAAACACAATACAAACAATATGAAAAATTGATATCAATTATCAATTGATAACAATGAATAATACATAACTTCTGTAAATATTGGTAGCAGATGAATTGTCCCTGTTATTATATAGGGAAGACAGACAGATGTCTTAGGCAAAGGATATATGACCACTACTATAATATAAAGAAGAAAGACACCAACAACGCATTATGGAGACATATTGCAGAGAATAATGGTTGTGGTGTGTTCCATTTTGGAATATTGGATATAGCTAAGGAAAATCCGAGGGGTGGATGTATTAAAAAGAAATTAGGTGAGCTTGAAGCAAGGTGGCAAATTAAATTGAATGCTTCATCTCCCCCTGGATTAAATGATCACATATCAGTAAAGCCTATATTAGAGAATACATGCAGCTAAACCAACAGTAGGTCACTTTTTGTTGTACACCAAGGATTTCCATTAAAAATGGGCAATATCACATAACACAAGATGAAGTATGTCAAAACATAATATATTGCACACAACAATATGTTTTAAGCAATAATATACTTGGCAAAATGAGAAGGTATTGTGGTTTTCAATACAATATGTATTAAAGTTGATGGTGTTATTTTTATGCACACTGGCACTTTAAATACCTAATTGGTAGCATCTACCAGCACACTGGGATAGGATGAAAGAGTTATTTAAACTGTGATCTAATGGAAATGAACTGTTCTGATGAAGTCTAAATATTTTAGATGAAAGCGCTTAACCGTTGTATTTTTTTATTATTTTATCCATTAAAGAGTGGTTTTTACAATACGTTAGTGTCGGTGTGTACGTGTCCAGTGCTGAGAGGAACAGGCTTTTAGTTATTTTGGATACATTAATTACATGAATGATGCAGTTGGCCTTGGTGGACTAATGCAAAGTGCTAACAGTAATGACTTTTCTTCTTATTCCCTGACAACCTTTCATTCCCTTTCCTAACTGCTTTACTTTTAGTACAATATGCACTTAATTCTTCACATTTGGTACACTGAGAGGCATCAGAGTGTCTGAGAAGAGGTGGGAGAAAAGTTGCCAATTGCAGCATTGCTCTGCATTGTTCTTCGTGGCAAAGGTGCATTTCCATTAAGGCTGCTAACTGTAACAAGAATCAATACTTGACCACTGCATGATATGCACTGATTATCTGTATTTTTTTTGAGTTAATACATTTTCATCAACCTGTAAGGCATATAATTCATTCTTAGTTGTAAAATGAATTGAGCAGTGCAGCATACAAGATGTATATAGGCCATACACTTGCAGATTCATCCCCTACCCCCCTCTGCCTAAAGTGTTGTGACTAGCACTAGTGAGACATTTTATAGGTGCAACAAGTATTCTGGAAATAAGTTACATACTACATACTTGTTTCTGGATAACACTACAAGTGGAAATTAATTCAGTGTTCAAAAATCTTACACATTTCTTATAATTGTACACTATCGCTATATATACACATATACACATGTAATTCAGTGCAGTCATTCATACATATAAAAAGAAATATGTCTATCATGCACTCATAAATATATATATATATATATATATATATATATATATATATATATATATATGTGTGTGTGTGTATTTACATAACCTGGTTATACCTATATTCATACATTTTGCTTATCCTTATATGTTCAGTGCCTTTTTAAATAACTAAAAAAAGGAACATTCTTGAAATAGAATTCTGACCATCTCTCCAGTACCTGTAAAACTCAATGGACCAGCTAGACCCCCCTCTCTTCCTCTGTAGGTCATCATACATATGCAAACACTGCTACCCAAAATGAGGGATTGGGGGATCCTGTCAAAGATTACAGGTGTTTTAAAATTTCCTGACAGATATCTAGCTCTTTCCACTCAGAGCCAGCCATGGCTTGTTACAGCTTCTGCAGGTAGGACTCCTACAGCAGGTAGAGAAGAATCCTGATACCTTTTTATAACCAACTTGGGACTTGATTTTGGGCTTTTACAGATAGCATCTTATGAATTTGCAGTAAAGTAAGTGCATGGCAGGTTAAAGGACAGTATGAACTATACCATTTGATTTGTGACATCAACATAGACATCCAATACAACCATTTCATGTCAATATCTATGGAACTGACAGCAGTGTCAGAGCTAAATTGCTAAGCAGACTGAACTGGTCACACGGACAAACACATTTTTTTTCTCTGTGTTATTACTTCTTTGGTTATGTGAATGGAAAACTTTTAAAGGAAAACTTTGTCTTTGAACTAAAAAAATCTATTTTTTAACACTATCTCTCTTTTCTTTTAACACTATCTCTGTTTTCTGAGTTATTTACCATATCAAAATCACTCTGACTCCTTCTTAAAGAATGTTAATGTTTTCTGCAAAATGGCTGTCAGTGGGACTTGACTTATCAATGTGATCTCATTTTTCTTCAAGCCTTTCTCTTTCCCATAATCCATTCAAGTTGCTTTATATGACTCATGCCAGACATAAGGAAGTAGTGGTGTATTCCCATTCCATTGATATATAATGGGATCATACCTCTCAACCTCTAAGCATAAGAAATCTGGACAAAGACTAAAATAATGGGGGGACAAAGGCCCAAAAATAGGGACAGATTTTAAACATTGCACTTTTAGACGTATAAAGTTGCTAGTACAACAGCATTTGTCTTAGCATACATTTTCTGAAAAATATGAAGTTTGAAACTCAAATGTATGATATTATTCAGTTATTTCAATCCTCAGTGATTTGCCAGAAAACCAAAAATTATGAGGAATAGGCCAAAAATATGAGGAAAAAATCAGGACATTCTGCAAAAATCTGGAGAGTTGAGAGGTATGAATGGGATTAGTGTCAGTCACTGTCATCTTATATACTATCTGTAACAGGACTGCTTCTTTTATTGCTTGAATGGCGCTCATTTGTGTGTGACTCAGGGCTTGTTTTATAGTATACTAAGGAATTATACAGCTGCAAAAAGAACAATCACTAAATTGCAGGACTTTGCTCAGAGTATCTTTTTTCATCCAAGATGAATTGACAACCCCCTCCCTCTACACTTTGGTAAATGTGCTGATACTTAAGAATTATAAGAAAAAATAATTTCTGACTTTTCTCTAAATGTCACTGACATCTTTGATATTGCATTCAGGTCATCTTAAAATGTAAAATAGTATAAGCAACACACATTTAATGTTTAAAGCTTACCATTTCAATACTGTGATGCTGCTTATGTAAATTTGTCAAAAGAGGTGGCAACTGTCTTTGAACCATTGACTGATCAAATCCTCTGTTTTGCTATGAACGGCATGGCTACATTAGAAGCAGCATCAGTGTAAGTTCTCTTCCTCTCTGCAATGAAGACAATGGAAAACAGTTTCATGCCTCTCTGTCTTTTTTACAGCAGCCTGAGCTCCTGACTACAAATTTCTCTGTGTCTGTGGTATGATAAGCAGGTGCAGACAAATTCTTCTGCAACTTAAGAGAGAGGTTAAGCTTTAAAAAAGAGGGTGAGCTTTCCCTTCCTTTGACACCAAAGTGAGGAAATGAACGTTTAGCAGGTTTCAGGTACCTACACAGTACTGGAATCATATTGTAGGGAGAAAAGCACCTTAAGAATTGAGCAAAACTGTAGGAGAAGGTGGAGTTTAACACCTGTACATGAGTTGGAGTGTTATCATTTCTATTCTCATGAATTCACTTAAAAGGCTGTCAGAATTTCCTCTTTGTGGGAAGAAGGGGTCCAAATTATTTATGATAATATTATCTTAAGATTTATAATGCAACCTGTGTTTTTACGATGCAGTTGAAACAGTTCATTATTAAACCTCTAACTTTTTTGAGGCTCTTTTCAAGTAATTTTTTGATACTGATGTGCAATGTGTTGTATGGGCCTTCAGTATACAGTAAGAGCAGATAAATAAAGCTAAATTAACAGTTAATATACTACATGCATATACCAAATATATGATATAGTTTTCTGTGATTGAGAATTGCTATAAACTGATGCGTGTTCCCAAGCTAAGTGCTATTCAGCGCTGCTTGCCCATGAGAAGCCAAAGTCATTTTATACCTTTCGTAATAGATACACACTTTTACAGTTGTGCAATTCATACAGCTTCATTTGATTTGAGTTTCATTTACACAGAAACTTCATAATTCTTCCCCAATATGTTTGTTTGCCATATTTAACTACACTGAACTGTGTTTGCTGCCAACAATCCTTAAATAGCACAAATTAAAAAGAATTACTAACAGAGTTACTACATGGAAATTATTAGAAAACCACCAAGACTGGTACAATTCATTAAGATAAATTTAACATATGCACATATATTTACCAGTAAAGTATGACATATATGATTTTTTGCATTGTTAAGAATCACAAGAATGGGAAAGTGTAAGGTGTCATTTTTGACAGCTACAGCTGTGTACATGTATTTGTTGTACTTTCTGGCTTTTACTTTCATTAATAAAGGTTACAGAGAATTAGGGCAGCAGCATGAAATGAATTAGAACGGTTATGGTACATAGGTTCATAGACTCATAGGTAGGTACTAGGCTATCTGCCCTAGGGCATTTATAAGCCTAGCCAGAATGCCTAGCCAGAATGTGTTGGATTTCACCTCCCTTTTAGACTAAATTCCTGAGCCTCTGTCCAGCAGGGCCATAGAAGTGATCCCAGGAGTAAATTTACGATTTCCCATTCACTCATCAGGATTTCCCTTGAAGAGAGTCAGCGAGGGGCTCTGCCTAACATGGACTGGGATTCTATTCCAGAGTGAGGGAAGCCTTTGGGATATGAATCTATCCCTCCAACATCTCTTATTTATTGTTGTGCTAAGGTTTAAATCCCTGGAGCATGTAGCTCTAATGGATTTGATTTTCTTGAGGTTGAGCATGTCCAACAATTCCGGGTTAGACATGGCCTTGTACGTCAGGCAGAGATTGCCTCTGAGTAGGCGGTAAGCAACTAAGTAGAGCTGGAGTTTCTTTAGTCGGGCTGTATAAGGCATCTGTTTGAGGCCCACAGTCCTCTTGGTGAGGTATTTTTGAGGTCTCTCCAGCTGTTGCAGGTGTCGGATAAGGTACATCCCAAATGGGGCATTGTACTCAATTATGGGCCTGATGAGCGATGAGTAGAGGGGCACAATGACCTCTCTTGATCTAGATGTGAACCCTTTTGTGATTAAGTGAGCTATATAGAAGTTTTTTTTTTAACCACTTTGGCAATGTGACTGTCAAAGGAGAAGTTACTGTCTACTTTATTTATTTATTTATTTATTTCAGTTTGATTACCGGGGAGGTCCACTGGGCTTGGGGGCCCATTTTCATTGGAGGCCCGGGGAGGAAAGCTTCACATTAACAACAATTTTTAATTGCAAAAAAGAGTTCAGACACAGATAACATTACAGTTAACAGTTTTGTACAAAATAGACTACAATGCCAATATCAGATGGCTCAAAGCAAAAAAGTATTAACAATTTCAGTTAAGTTCAGTGGGAAAAAGATTGCCATATGTATATAAAGCAAAGAAAAGGTAAAGAAGAAAAATTAAAACATTAAAAACTTTAAATGTTTAGAAGCTTAATGCAATTAGTATTTAGTTGAGGAGAGGAAGGTAATGATGTTAGTATGGGTAGCTTAAGCAAAAGAGGAAAAAAAATGCTTTAGTTTCTACTACATTTAGAATTGTAAGTGGGCGTAGAGGAGGATTAGGAAGGTATAGAGGTTAGCCTGGAGAGAAAGGGGAGGATAACTGGACAGGTGTTGGTTGAAGGGTACAGTTGCATATCCTATTTAGATAAAGGTGAGAATGAAGTTGGGTTTTGAAGTTGGCTAGGTTGTTGCAGGTTCTTAGGGAGGTGGGTAGGGCATTCCATTTTATAGCAAGGGTGAAGGATAAGAGAAGTTGGCCTGCTGGGCGCTTTGGTATTTGTACTGTGATCTGGTTTTGGTGAGAAGATCTAAGGGATCTGAGGGGAGTATAGGGTTAAAAATATTTGAAAGTGAAGGACAGTTAGGATGGAACAATAGTTTATGAGCTGTGGTGAGTTGGAGAAAGTTAAGATGATCTGGGAGTTCAAGCCAGTTTAGAGAGTGAAGGGAGGTGCAGTGATGTGAGGAGGATTTGGATTTAGTGACAAATGTAGAGATTTTATTGTAGCATTTTTCCAATTTGGAGGTAAGGGTAGAAGATAGGTTAGTGAACAGAGGAGCGCCATATAGTAGAGATGGAAGGAGGAATGTAGAGGCAAGGGTTAGCCTAGCAGAAGGGGACAGAAAGTGCATGTCTCTATACAGTAGGCCAAGTTTTATATGTGTTTTTTTTTATGTTTAGTTGAATATGAGTATTGAATTTGAGCTGGTCATCTATTGTAACACCAAGAAGTTTATTGGAGGTTACTATTTCAATTGTGGTGTTGTTAAGGCTGGTAATTTGGAAAGAGTTTTTGTCAAGAGATGAGAATTTGGAGGGGGAGAAGAGCAGTATCTTGGTTTTGTTGGCATTTAGGGAGAGGTGGTTTTGGAACATCCAGTTTTCAGTGGTTGAAAATGCTGTTTGGGTTAGAGCTTGGAGCTCTGTTGGATTAGGGGCTTGGCAGATCAGAGTGGAATCATCAGCATATTTCACAATTGTGGTGTTGGGTCCCCAGATCCCTAATTACTTCTTCCGTACTTAGTGGATTGCCTCCTATGTGGTAGTTTGTGGGCACTTTGTTTTTCCCAAAGGGAATGACTATGCACTTTTTGGCATTTAGCTTGAGGCCATGGTTCTGACACCAGGTATCCATCTCCGTAAGGCCCTTCTGGAAGATGCTTGTGGCAGCCGATGAGTCAATTATGGCTCCCAGTTTGCAGTCATCTGTGAACTTGGTAAGCCACAGTCCTCCCGTGTTTGCCTGTACCTCAAAGAAGTATATACCGAACAAGAGGGGTCCCAGGACTGACCCCTGTGGGATGCCACTTGTAACCGGTTTAGAGTCGGACATGGCACCCATGACTCTGACCATGTGAGTTCTATCCCTGAGCCAGTTTGCAACCCATCTTGTGACATATGGGTTAATATTTAAGCTGGTAAGCTTATTTATGATGCCAGAGCGGGGTATTGTGTAGAAGGCCTTTGCGAGGTCCAGGTAGGGTGTGTGGACTACCTTTCCCTCATCTATGGCTTTGGTTACTATTTTGAAGAAGTCAACTAGGTTTAAGAGGCAAGATCTGCCTTTAGCAAAGCCAAATTGGGTAGGATCCAGTGTTTGGATGTTCCCAATGTCTTTGTTTATGAGATCCATGATGCACTCCATAGCCTTGCAGACCAGGCTAGTCAGGCTTATAGGGTGATAGTTCCCAGGATCCGTTGTGGCGCCACCTTTGTGGAGTGGGATCACTGTTGCTGTACGCCATTCTTTGGGTACATAACTGGTGGTAAGGCTGAGTTGGAACAGTGAATTTATGTGAGGGTTTAGTTAATTTTGGAGCTCGTGTAAGATGCAGCCCGGAATACCATCTGGTCCCATTGATGCTGTGTATTTTACTTTGGAAAGGGCTGCTTTCACCTGTGTGTCTGTGATGTCTGGGGAACTGCATTCTTCTGGGATAGACACTGGCTCTTTTGGGGAGGGGGTAAAGTTTGCACTGAACCTGTCCGCCAGAATGTTGGCAATGTCAGTGGGTTCAATGTATTTTGTGCCATTTTGCACCAGCTCAGAGCAGATCTGAGAGTTGCCACCCAGATTCTTGACATTGCTAAAGAACGCCTTGTGATTATCTTTAGAGTCTTTGGCGATTTTTCTTTCAAAGCTAGCCTTTGATGATTTCATGAGGGATCAAAGTTTCTTGCTAGTACTGATCAGGGATGCCTTCCATTTTTGGGATTTTGCCTTATCATGTAATAGTTTCCTCCTTCTGTTGTATAGCTTATTTATGGCCAGGGTCCACCAGACTGGTCTCCTGTTTTTGGAGGAGTGAGTCTTGGCTTTACTTGAGATAGCACGATCCATGCATTCCTGTAGGTGCTCATAGAGTGCATTTGTAAAGGATTATGCGGTTTGGGTAGCATTTTCCATTAGCCCAGGGGCTTTGAAACTTTCCACCTTGGTCTTGAGAAGTGTGAAGTTTGCTTTTGAGAAATTTTTCACAGGGGTTTCCTTGGCTGGGGGTGGGTCAGGATGTGGATGTCCATTGTGATTAGTTTATGGCCAGATCTTACCAACGAGGGGTTTACCTCTGGTGTGGAACATTGAGCCCCCATGTTGGTGATAACCAAGTCCAATATGTTGTCCCCTCTCGTGGGAGTGGTGACCAGTTGTTCCATGGCATTTGAGTTTATAAACTCCAGGAACCATTGGGCGAAAGAGTTGGGACTTGAGTAGTTTTCCCAGCAATGTTTGGGTAGTTGAAATCCCCCAATATCATGGTGTTTGGTGAGACCTTCATATTCTCCAATTTTCTCAGGAATGCCGAGTGGGGGTCCTGAGACAAGGTGGTTGATCTGTAGCAGGCTACAGACTGAAAAGCAGTTTTACCTACTGTTAGTTGCACAAGGATGGTTTCCGCTGCCTCGTGCAGTGCCACTAACCTGGAGGTGTGTGTATAGGTTCATAGGTTCATAGGTTTATACTAGGCTAACTGCCCTAGGGCATTTATAAGCCTAGCCCAAAGTTATGTGGCTTACGCCACCCCTTATGTTAGAAATACTGTGCCCATTAGTTTGTTGTGCCTCTGTCCAGTAGTGACACAGAGATGATTCCCGGGGTAAACCTATGATCTCCCATCCACCAGTCAAGATTTCTCTTGAACAGAGCCAGCGAGGTGCTCTGCCTCACATGGACCAGGATTTTATTCCACAGCATGGGGAGTCTCTGGGTGATAAATCTATCCCTCCAGCACGTCTTATTTATATCCGTGCTAAGGTTTAAGTCTCTTGCTCTAGTGGTTTTGGTGGATTTGGATTTTTTGAGGTGGAGCATGTCCATTAATTCCGGGTTGGTCATGGCCTTGTATGTCAGGCACAGGTCACCTCTGAGCAGACGGTATGCAACTGAATAGAGTTGGAGTTTCTTCAGTCTGGCAGCATATGACAGGTTTTGGAGTCCCTTTATCCTTTTGGTGAGGAACTTTTGGGGTCTCTCCAATTGCTGCAGGTGTCGGGTGAGATACATCCCGAATGGGGCATTGTACTCGATCATTGGTCCGATAAGTGAAGAGTACAGGGGAACAATGACCTCACTTGATCTGGATGTGAATCCCTTCATGATCAGGTGGGCAATGTAGAAGGTCTTTTGAACCACTTTAGCAACGTGAGCGTCAAACGAGAGGCCACTGTCAACCTGGGTCCCCAGGTCCCTGATAACCTCTTCTGTGCTTAGTGGGTTGCCACCTATATGGTAGCTTGGGGTTACCTTGTTTTTCCCGAAGGGTATGACTATACACTTTTTTGCGTTTAACTTCAGGCCATGGCTCTGGCACCAGCTATCAGTTTCCGTGAGACCCCTCTGAAGGATGTCTATGTCTGATGTACTATCCACTATTGCACCCAGTTTGCAGTCATCCGCAAACTTTGTCAGCCATAGTCATCCTATGTTTGCCTGTACTTCTGAGAAGTAGATGCCGAACAATAGGGGGCCAAGGACTGAGCCCTGTGGGACTCCACTTGTAACCGGCTTGGAGTCTGACATGGCTCCAGCAACTCTAACCCTGTGGGTTCTGTCCTTTAGCTAGTTTGCAACCCATCTTGTGACATATGGGTTTACATTTAAGCTGGTAAGTTTCTCTATAATACCCGAGTGGGGTATTGTGTCTAAAGCTTTTGCAAGGTCAAGGTAGGCTGTATGGACTGCCTTTCCCTCATCAATGGCCTTGGTGACTGTTTCGAAGAAGTCGACCAAGTTCAGAAGGCAAGATCTGCCCTTGACAAAGCCAAACTGGGTTGGGTCCAAGGTCTGCAAGTCCCCTATGTCCTTGTTTATTAGTTCCATTATGATCCTCTCCATAGCTTTGCAGACCAGGCTTGTTAAGCTTATGGGGTGGTAATTACCAGGGTCCGTAGAGGCACTGCCTTTGTGGAGTGGGACCACAGTTGCCGTACGCCACTCCTTGGGCACATATCCTGTGGTGAGGCTAAGATTAAACAGCTGCCTTATGTGCGGGTTTAGTTCTTCATTGAGTTCATGTAGCACACAGCCGGGGACCTCATCCGGTCCCATTGATGCTGTGTTTTTAGCTTTAGAGAGAGCAGCTTTCACCTGCGCATTTGAGATGTCTGGGAGGCTACTCTCAGTTGGGATGGTTATCTCTCCTTTTGGGGGGGAGAGGGGGGTGAAGTTTGCGCTGAACCTGTCTGCCAGTATGTTGGCAATGTCTGTGGGTTCAGTGATTTTTGCATCATTTTGGACTAATTCTGAGCATATCTGGGAGTTTCCACCCAGGTTTCTGACATAGTTGAAGGCCTTATAATTGTTTTTTGAATCTATGGCAATTTTTCTCTCAAAGTTGGCCTTGGATGATTTTATGAGGGATCGTAGTTTCTTGCTAGTGCTGATCAAAGATGCCTTCCCTTTTTGGGATTTTGCTCTATCATGTAATAGCTTTCTCCTCTTATTGTAAAGTTTGTTTATGGCTGGGGTCCACCAGACTGGACGTTTGCCCTTGGTGGAAAGAGTCTTGGTTTTATTTGGGATTGCCTGATCCATGCAGTCCTGAAGGTGTTCATAGAAGGCATTTGTAAGGGCTTCCACAGCTTGGGTTGTGGTTTCCATTGGCTCGGGGGCCTTGAAGGATACCACACCTGTCTTGAGTATTGTGAAGTTTGCTTTAGAGAAGTTCTTCACTGTGGTCTTTTTTGTTTGGGGTGGGGGCGGGATGTGGATTTCTAGTGAGATTAGTTTATGATCTGATCTCACCAATGAGGGATATACTTCTGGTGTGGAGCATTTTGTCCCCATGTTTGTGATGATGAGATCTAGTATATTTTCTCCTCTTGTGGGGACGGTGACTAGTTGTTCCATGGCATTTGAATTTATGAACTCCAGGAACCTTTGGGCTAGAAAGTTTGGGCTTGAGTAATGTTCCCAGTCTATATTCGGGTAGTTGAAGTCACCCAATATGATGGTGTTTGGTGATACATTTATACCCTCCAGTGTCTTCAGGAAGGCTGTGTGGGTTTCCTGAGTTTGAGAGGGTGGCCTGTAGCATGCTACAAATTGTAGAGCAGTTTTGCCTATGGTTAATTGCACTTGGATGGTTTCCGATGCTTCGTGCGTAGCCACCAACCTGGAGGTGTGGGTATCCTTGATGAATATGGATACACCCCCTCCTTTTGTGGTGTGGTCCGGGTTTTGGGGCCGGAACGCATGATATGAGATGAAACCTGATAGTGATGAAAATGGATACTCCCCCGCCTTTAGTATTTCAGTCCAAGTTCTGGGGCCAAAAAGAATGGTATGAGTTGAATCCTGATAGTGCTGGGGTGCTCTCTAGGGCCTTGAACCAGGTTTCTGTTACTGTACAGATATCAGTTTTCTCCATACTGAGGAGTGCTTCGAGTGCATGCATCTTGAAGTTTAGACTTCTGGCGTTGAGTAGCATTACCCTTAGTTTTTTGTTTCTGGTATTGTCTATGGAGGTGGGTTTGTCTTTTGAGCCTTGCCTAAAAAAGGCACTATGTGGGTGGCAAGAGCCTTAGCCAGTATTCGAAAGCCTAAGGGTGACAGGTGCAAGCCATCCCTGGCAAAGCAACGTGGCTTGTCGAGCATGTCATCCCAGGCTAACAGACACTGGATCATACAAAGATAATCACTGGCTGAAAGTAGTAATGGAAGAGAATTAAAATAACACTTGATACTCTTTTGTGATATCTACTACTAAACTGTTGCAGTGTGGGTGTCATGATTCAGTCTGGTTTAATTGTAGCCCTCATTTAATGCTTTCAGCTTATAGCATGCTGCAGCAACAGGGATTAAAACACTGGAAAGAAAACTACACTACTGAAAAGAACCACATCCTAATGGATGCTGTTGGGACATACTTTAAACTTCTGTTTGAAAAATGGGGTCCAAAGCAGGCAGAAAAAGCTAAGGCATGGATTCAGTTAGTGGCTAACATCAGAGTAAGAAAAATCCAGTGACTCTGAGGGGTGTGCAAGGACCAAAGCTAGTCAGAATGCAATTGCCCACAGCAAAACTGGTGGATTCCCTTCCACAATACCAACATCAAGACCTGGTAAGGAGTAACTCCTGTCCATAAGGGGTAATGATTACAATGAAGATGATGATGGCACATGAGTCATCAGTACAGGTGTGGGCACAAAAATAGTTTCATACTACTAGATCAGTTACAGTGTGGTAGTCAAGAATGTTATTGCACTGGTGTTGGCAACACTTAATGCTGCATTATATTACCCAGGATAACTGTGTATACATAACTCATTACATTTTCCATCAGTGGGTGCCCTAACTATATCAGTCATGCAGAAAAGATCACAGTGCTTGCATGGTAAGTACTTGTATTTGCAACATTTGTTTATGCAGAAATTATTTTCAGTTGTCAGAGGTTTATGTATATTGTCACTTATTCCTTCACATGCACAGCACCAAAAGTAAATACTTCCACTGCTCCAGTACAGCAGACTGAACGTGAGAGCACAATGATTGCAAACAATTATGACATAACTCTCATATTCATGACATTGTCTGAAGACAGTGACACATTGTCACAAAGCATACTGGCAGGACTTGCCACCCCAAAGCAGGTACATAACTACATAAGCAGTGACACTGGCTCACACAATCAAAAGAGTAAGGATATAACATTGTAACCAGAAGGGACACCAAGGGGATCAACACTAATCTCTTGCAAACACACATGAATATATTCAGGAAGACACTAACATTTCAGAGTTAGCATTACCCACTGTGACACCTGTGCAAATGGGTGTCAGATAAAGGCATATGTCACAGTTATCTCTGTGGACATGCAAGGCCTTGGCATATCAGCAGCAGATGTGTCATGACATTGTTTAGACTCATGCCTATGCCTCTCAGAGTCAGGTAATGGTGAGTAGATTAAGGCATGGTACATGTGAAGAATTTTATCAGTGCATGGGAATGGCGGAAGCCAGGTACAATGCTATTATGATCTTCACACGCAGTTTGGTGGCGCACACAGCATCCATGACCACCCCAATTTACAGACTAGTAGGGACTTACTAGTCTCACAAAGGAAGCACAGCTGGACATGGACAGAGGAGTGTGCACATACATAGGACCCAAGTAAGCCACACCCCACATGATTCTCAAGGTAGTGCAATGACAACTACAGGTAACATAGCACAAAAAAGGCAGGCAGGACTCATTAGCCTTCCACAACACATGGTAGGATCGCAAAGATAAGGTCTTGGTCACATGGCACTGTGAGATCAGTGTGTAAAAGTTCCCCTTTATCCAGCAGATCATGGCATCACAGTATCTCACTATCAAACTC
This sequence comes from Protopterus annectens, assembly GCF_019279795.1. NCBI lineage: Eukaryota > Metazoa > Chordata > Ceratodontiformes > Protopteridae > Protopterus > Protopterus annectens. The sequence continues at coordinate 114,574,045 of NC_056729.1, read as the reverse complement.
ATACACCACACCAGCACTTTCTCACAATAACTAGGACCATAATTAGGGATCATTGTGTTTGATATCTTAGATATTTAATTACATTGCAGACCACAAGGGTACACCTCAGTCATGGATAAAACATACAGAACTATTTACAACATGCGTAAAACTGTATTGATATGATGTAGCAGGAAAAAAAAACAATTGGTGGGGAGTATTTTTATTTAGTACTGCAAAGTATTACTTCAAATAATATTCTGTGGGTACTGCAATTTGTGTACAAACAGGGCCATGTATTTGTTTCTCTGAGAAGCCTTGAAAGTACAACTAGCACTGTTGCCACTTCACCCTCAATACTTCACAACTGTTCACTATTTGCTAGTTTGAATGTTGCACAGGATTAGTGTCACTGAAAGAACTAACTAATCTGATGTGCAGTAGCACCTGATGAATCAACGGGCAACAATGGCCAACATTACACATGCACATTTCTCCTGTACAGGGAGCAATGCACATACATTCCTTTATGTTACTACCTGCAATACAGCCTGAGAAACTGGAAGATAATAAGTAGTGCCAGTCCATCCCTGCTACACAGAAACTGTACTTCTGAATACCTTTACATGAACATTATACTTAAATGAGTCATTGCACTTCTCCTTATGCCTTTACTATTAACCTTAAAGGTCACAGTTTACAATTAGGTATCAGAGTGGAGATATGATGAACAAAACACATGCAGCAGTCAGTCACACAAAAACATCTTGTTAAATAATAATGAAACTGTCTGATCTACAGGTAGAGTAGGGCATGCATCACACAGCATAGCCCAGAGCTCACACTGCATGTATCAAGTTAATCTGCATGGTATACAGGATTATGATCGGCTCACCAATCATAACCCACTTATTATGTCATTGAGAATTGGATGCCAAGAAATTCACCCCAAAACCGAAGCTCAAGAGATGAATCTTGGCATCCATTTTGAGAACACATAATACATGGTTATGATCAGTGAAATGATTATAATTCTTTGTAGTGCATGGAGATGATGCTCCATGTACTATTAGTTAAAGGAAAAAAAATTGCCAAGTGTTTTTTTGATTTTCAAAACCATAAAAAACTTAGCGGTTGCTTTGTCAGAAAGGCAGTGTAATGCTCACTTTCATGTTTACACTTACATTTAATGCCTCTCTACTCTGTAGATTTTTGCAGAATGTCCAGATTATTCCTTCATATTTTTGGTTTGTTCCACATAAAATCTGTGGTTTTCAAATAAACCACTGAGGATTGAAGTCACTAAATAATGACATGCATTTGAATTTCAGAGACGTAATGCAGGCAAACATATTCTAGCAACTTTCTATGTGTTTTTTTTTTTTACAGTAAGTTATAGGACCATAGGATCATAGGAAGTTACTAGGCTATTTGCCATGTGGGCCTTACAAGCCTAGTCAAGAATTTAGCCCATGTTCTAACAAGTCAGTACCCAATGCCACTGTCCAACAGGGATACAGGGGTATTTTCTGTTCCCCATCCAGTGATCCAGGTTGCAATTAAAAAGGGTTAATGAGGTACTCTTGTTGATGTGGAGAGGGAGTCTATTCCACAAAAGGGGGAGTCTCTGGGACACAAATCTGTCCCACCACCAAGTCTTATTGATGTCACAGACCAGGTTGAGGTCGAGAGTGTGGGTTACTCAGGTGGAGCTTGACTTGCGGATATGCAGCAGTCCCATCAGGCTGGGGTCTGAGATTGCTTTGAATGCCAGACAGAGGTCACCTGTGAGGAGTCTGTTGGAGACTGAGTAGAGGAACAGGGCCTTTAGCCTATCTGTGTAGGGTAGATATTTAAGGCCCTGGATTCTCCTGGTGAGGAACCTCTGTTGTTTCTCCAACTGCTGCATGTGCTTTGTGAGATACATGCCAAAAGGTGCATTCTACTGAATAATGGGTCTTATAAGGGAAGAATACAGCAATGTTATGACCATCTTGTTCCTGGATGAGATACCCTTACTAATGAGGTGGGCCATGTAGAAAGCTTTCTGACAATGGAGGCAATATGGTGGTCAAAAGTCAGTTTGATATCAACCTGGGTGTCCAAGTCCCTCACAACTGTTTGCGTGCTTAGGACCTTATTATCAATGTGATAATTTATGAGGATGCCACTCTCCTCAAAGAGGATGATCATGCATTTTTTGGCATTTGGTTTGAGGTCATGTTTCTGGCACCAGTCATTTGCTTGAGTGAGACCCTCTTGGAGGATGTCCACAACACTAGGAGAATTGATGACAGTGACCAGCTTGCAGGCATCTGCAAACTTGGTCAGCCATATGCCATTGGTTTTGGCCTGCATGTCAGAAAAGCATATCCCAAACAGCAGAGGCCCCAAGACCAATCCCTGGGATACACCACTCATTATGGGTCTACTGCTTGAGGTGGCTTCTCCTGTTTTGACTAGGTGGGTTCTATCAGTAAGCCAGTTTGCTACCCATCTGGTAACATATGGACTGATGCCTAGTTGAGAGAGTTTATCTATTGTACCTAAGTGGGGAATAGTATCAAAGGTTTTGGCCAGGTCAAGGTAGGTGGTGTGCACCATTTTTTCCTCATCCATGTCCTTGGTGACTGTCTCAAAGAAGTCAACCAAATTTAAAAGGAATGACCTCCCCTTGATGAAACCAAACTGTGTGGGATTGAGTGTCTGGAGACTGCCAATGTACTTTTTAATGAGGTCCATGATAATCCACTCCATGGCCTTGTGAACAGGCTAGTTAGACTGATGGGACTATAATTTCCTGGATCGGTGGAAACTCCACCTTTGTGCAAAGGGATGACAGTGGCTGTCCTCCATTCATCTAGGACAAAACCAGTACTCGTGTTTTGGTTGAATAGGGTGCATAATGATGCTGCAAGTTCCTGCCTGAGTTCATGTAGGATGCAGCCCGGGATGTTATTGAGTCCCATGGAGGCTGTAGTTTTTGCCTTTGAGAGCACAATGATGATTTGCTCCCTAGAGATAAGGAGAGGGGGGCAGGTACTGGGGATGTCCTGTTTTACTGATGGGGGGATAGATGGGTGAAGTTTTTTCTAAACGTGTCTGACAGTAGGTTGCCTATATCTACAGCATCTGTGTATGTGGTGTTCTTGACCACCAGTTCTGAGCAGATCTGGGTACTTCCCTTGAGACAGCGGACATATATGAAGAAGGCCTTATGATTGTCTTCAGTCGATGTAGCCAGTTTGAACTCGAAGTTTGCTTTGGAGGATTTCACTAGTGCTCTTATTTGCTTGTTCAGGCTAAGGAGAGATTGCTTCCAATTAGGAACCTGCTCCTTCTTGGTCCTGGACAGCATTTTTTTTCCTTTTATTATAGTTTATTTATTACGGATTTTCACCAGACAGGTTTACTCTTCCTTGAGAAGGATGCTCGTGTAGTACCTTGGTGTATGTTTGGACATATGTGAAAGTTCCTATGGAGGGGAGGGGAGGGGGCTGAGAAGCTGTTTATACCTTCCCTCAGGAGGTTGTAATCAACTTTGGAGAAGTGTTTTTGTTTGACCCTAGATGGGGGGAGGGTCAGGGGAGACAGTGACTTAGAAAGTGACCACTTTTGATTGGATCTTACCAGGGATGATGACACTGTAGGGATGCTGCAGTGGTTACTCATGCTGGTTAATACCAAGTCCAAGTCACCTCTTCTGGGGTTGTCAACCAACTGGTCCAAGGCATTTGCATTGATGAAATCATGGAATCTCTGAGCATTTGTGTTTTGGCATGAGTATTTCTTCCAATCTATGGTTGGATAGTTAAATTCACCAAGGATCAGGGTAAAGGGTTGAATCTTGATAGATTCAAAGAGGTCCAGATAAGTGGAGTGGGCGTCTTGATTCAAAGTTAGAGGCCTATTGCTGGCGATGATTTGAATAGGGGTCGTGTCAATTGTTAACTGCACCTGGAGTTTTTCCTGTGTGTCATACTGTTTAACCCATCTGGAGGTGTGTGCATGTCTTTTTTAAACATTGCAACTCCTTTTGCTTTGCTGCCCACAGTTTGGGGTCTGAATGTATGATAGGATGAGTGACCTGGTATGGCTGGGGTGCTCTCTGCAGCTTTGAACCAGCTTCATGTGACTGCACAAATGTCAGCATCTTCTAGGGTTAAGAATGCTTGCAATGAGTGCAGTTTCATGTTTAGACTCCTAGAGTTTAGCAACATGACCTTTAATTTATGTGTTGATGAAATTTTCATGTTGGTAGTTCATGGCATTGCCTAAAAAGGCACTATGGGGTGGCAAGAGCCTTTGCCAGGAGCCTGAAGCCCAATGGAGACATATGTAGGCCATCTGTTGCAAAGCATTGTGGTTTATCAATCATGTCATCCCAGGCTGTCAGGTTCTGGATCCCCTTGGAATGACACCAAAAACTATGCCAATTGTTAAAGTCAATCATTTTCTGTTTCTATTGAGGCATCATTCTGTGTGGTGGTAGGATGCTGCTTACTGCCAGGGACATACCTGCTGGGGACGCATATTCAGTGAGCTCGATCATGTCTTTCTTCATATAGTCCAGGAAGGTATGTCTCAAGTCATTCAGACCAACATGGATTATGACAGACTAATAACAGTAGCTGTTGTTGAGAGACTTGAGTGCATGGATGATATGATGGATTCTGGCACCCTACAAACAACTAACCGTGACTTTCTCCTTATCCAGCCTGGTAAGGGATACATGTGTGTGTCTCATAATGGAGTTTCCTATGATTAATATATTATTAATATATTATAGATACGTTAAGCCTGCTGACAGCAGGCAGAGACAAATATTTTGTTCTGCCTCTCTCATTTTCTAAACAGGACAGGTAGATTATGCTGCTGAGTGGTAGACCCACCCTTAACAAATTAAGCAGGTGAAGCTTAACAATTGTTAAGGTTGGGTGATGTGCCACTTTGGCACTTAACAGGTTTGTCTTTTTGTAAATATCAGAGGGTAATCATTGCACTCCATGCACCACATTACAGTAAAGGTACCACTACCTGAATGTCATGTCCCATACTTATGGACTCGATGCTGTCTCTTTGTAGCCAAGTACCATGCAGGAGTTTGCCTCCTGGGTTTCTGTGACACTGTCATTGGCTGGCCACCATCAATGTCATCACTGGTTGAAGAAACAATAGTGGATGCTGCACTGTCACCATGGGGTAGTTGAGTACCAGACTGACACATAATCATGTTAAGCAGAATGCAGCACATGGTAAATGTTAGAAAAATATGTATTTGAACATATATAAAGTGCTAGTTTAAAAGCAAATAGTATATAATGCATTTTATTCTATTAATAATATGGCAATAAGAATGATTTTACATGTAATTGCTTGAAGCTTTGGAACTGCAGTGTATCTGAACTCTGACCCTGGAAGTAGCCAGCTCAGCAAGCTTATGTTTTTCACTAATGATTATCTGCTGGGTCAGGAAATTAAATGTATAAAGCATTGAAAATCTTCTTCTCCTTCCTCTGGGACAATTGGCCTTGTAAATGTTACCAAGATAAGACACAGCTGCCGAGAAAATGTTGCAAGAAGAACAAAGAAGTGTATTACAAGACTGAACCAACTATTGTATTCGAGCAGGCCTGAAACCTTGAAGGAGTAACATTTACAGAAAGACATTATAACTGACCAGGTTCTTTGCAAGGCTGTATTATTCCCAAGGGAAAGCTTTTTTAAAAATATAACATCAGCAATCTTTATGAATAGAATACTGTTAGTAAAAGTGATGCAGATGCCCTGTGACTAACCACGTCAGTAAGGTGAGCAAAACCTAAATGAAAACACTATAAAATATTCTGTACTTCCTGCATCATGTCAGACAAAACTCTGTACTTGTATGGTTTTTTGCCTCCTGGTGTACACTAGTAAACTTTTGCATCTGAGCCTCCTGTGTTGTTATCTTTATTTTTATTTAACAGTTTGGTCCTTCTTGAATCGGAAACCCTCAGACAGCTACAGATCAGAGTGTACCGGTGGTTGAACACTGCGCAGGAGAAGCTACCGAAATGGTTCTTCTTGAAATACAAAGACCTCCGACTGAATTGTCGTTCTGAGAGGCTGGCCACTTTCTGATCTGCGGCCGAAGAGCGGTCTCGAACTGGTCGACTCAGGAGGCTCAGGTAGGAAGATATTTGCCTTTTTTCTGTTTTAGATCAGGGACTAGGTTGCAGTAAATACTATTGTCAGAAGATTTGTTATACAGATCAGGGACAAAAGGAAATCACTGTATATTTTGTCAGGGATCAGGGAAACAGAATAAGGTAGGCAGTCATTCTAGATAAACTGTGTAAGGAACTGAAATACCACGTGGTGGAAAGGGTTACGTAACATTTTCTTTTAGTATGGAAAATCAGTGCACTAAAACATCGCAAGATCCGGTCCTAACTGAAGACGCAAAATATATGCAATTACAACGGGCTGATAATGTAAGGTATTATACAAAATGGGTTAATAAATACGGATTTGATGGTAAATTAGATAAAATTTCATTAGTTAAACTTTTAAAACAACTTAAATCTGACGCAGAAGGTCAGGCAAAAAAACAACAACGATTAGGCATTCCTCAGGCACACAGGTGGATTGAGGAAGTAAACCGAAGGGAACAAAAAACTAAAAATGCTAAGACATTATTTTTAGATAAAGAGGATAATAATATAGTAATTGCAACGGCTCCTCCTCCCCCGCCCCCTCCGATGCCTTTTTCAGGATATGAAGCAGGAGGACAAGCTGGTCCACCTCCACGTTATCCTGATGTCACAGGAACACTAAAACCATTTGTTAGAGATCCTATTGAAACTAGGTCCCGGACACGTAAAACACTTGGGGACACAGACTTGTATCAAGTAGGGAGAAACACACTAGAGGAAAATGAGGAAGAAATCTGTCCACTAATCGAGGTACCAAATCATCAGGCAGGACAAGAAGGGCAGGACCCAACTCTTCTAGTATACAGACCATGGACACTGGAAGATATTCAGAAAGCTACAGAGGGAATCCCTCATCCAAAAGTTAATTACACAAAGTTTTTACAAGATTTACAAGGTATGAGACTAAGTTACCACTTGAATGGGGAAGAAGTAGAAAAGGCAGTTAGACAAATTGTGGGTACAGACTGGCACATGATTTGTGGCACCCGGAATCCTCGTAATGCAGAGCTTAAACCACTCCCACATAGTGACACAGAACTAGACAACAGAGTAAAAGGTCTTACAGACCGAATTTCCGAAAAATGGAAACCCAGAGCAGATTGGACTTGCATTAACCAATGCATACAAGAGAATGAAACTGTAGATGGGTACTATGGTAGATTATTGGAATGTTTCAATAACCATAGTGGTATGGCTATTCCTGAAAATCAGACACATGATACCTCGTATGAACAGCAACTGAAAAATGCATTTTTGAAAGGTTGCATTGCACCTATCAGTAGCTTTATTACGAAGCATATGATAGATCATCGAACAAGTAGGCTACAAGCCTTACTTGAATATGCTAGACATGCCAAAAGACACTTTTTTAGTAAAAAGAAAAAGAAGACACAAGTCTTCACTGCTGAAGACGGAGCTGAGGTTTTTGTAGTACAGTCCAGTAAAAAGGGCAAGAAAAATGCCCAGGGAAATAGACAATCTGACAAACGGTCAGAAGATTTTGAAGAAAGAAAAAAGAAAGGTGAGTGCTTTAAGTGCGGAAAGAAAGGACATTTAGCAAGGGATTGCAGGCTAAATAAAAAGGTGACTACAGAAAGTAAGGGTGATGAGGACTGACTATATGATAGTGATGAAAGTCAAAAATCATCAGGAAAGGCAAACAAACAAAGGACAAATGTAAATGTAGTAGAAGGAATAGAGGAAGTGCAAGCAGATGTAGAGGATGAAGAAAGTGAAATTTTAGATTTGGCATTACTGAGCTTGGAGCTCTATCTGGCAGACACAAAACTGGAAGTTACACTTCTGGTGGAGGGAAGGGAAGTAAAATTCCTGTGTGACTCAGGAGCATCACGAACTTTGATACACCCCTCCAAGTTACCAGAATATTCCGAATCACCTGATTATATATTAGTAAAAGCAGCAAATGGACAGCTATATAGGGAGCCACTCTCCCATGATATAGCAATAACTGACCCTGTCTCAGGTATGACTCAGAAAAGTAAAATTGTAGTTTCTGCAAATGGGAAGAGATCTTATGCAGATATTTGGCATAGCGGTAGTTCCCACTATGCTGGGTATGGAGGCACAAAGACAAATGGATACTTTTGTGGTGCGACCGGAGGGTGAGACTTTTTACTGGTACAGCCAGGACCTAGTTACGACTGTTCCAGGGGCAGTAACCGAGGAACTGATGAATGTGGCCATCAGTAAGGCCCCCTCCCTTGACACTGACCAACAGCATTTGTTGCACTGTACTCTATACTACTGTAGCATGCCAGGACCTGATAAAGAATATGAGCAAGAATTATTCAAAAATCCTGCTAACAAATTAGTATTACGAACCTTGTATTGGGATACTGAGGGAAACAGTGTGGTAAGCTGTTCATTACCTCAGGAATTGATGACACTGTACAAATCTAATCGACTACCACATGTTAGCTTGACGAAAAACAAGAATATGAAATGGGCAGACTTAGGAGAAAAAGTAACAAGATGGGAAAAACAAACTGATTTAGAATTATCAGAACAGGGAATACAAAAACAGAAAATGAACTGGCTAACACAGACACATCCAGCTGTACACTTACAAACTAGTGAAGACAGCTGATTAGCGTTCTTATTAGAAGAAGAAGAAAAAGCCTTGTGTGACATACCAAAGATTCTTTGGTCAACAGGTAAATCAGATGTAGGACTTATTCAAACAGCAGGACCAGTTACTATTACACCAAAATCAGCATTTAGACCACAGAAAAGACAATACCCCGTGAGGAAAGATGCAGAGCAAGGAATCAAGCCTATAATAGCAGCATTACTCAAGGAAGGAGTACTGGTAGAATCTCTTGATTCACCATGTAATACCCCTCTATTTCCTGTTAAAAAAGCAAATGGGGAATGGCGGATGGTACAGGATTTACAAGCTGTAAACAATGCAATAATACCTAGAGCACCTACGGTGCCAGACCCACACACTTTGTTGAATGATTTAAAGCTGCAACAAAAATATTTTACTGTAGTAGACATAAGCAATGCTTTCTTTTCAATGCCTATACATCCTGATAGCCAGTATTGGTTTGCATTTACATTTCAGGGTAAAAGATATACCTATACTCGGCTACCACAGGGATATTGTGAAAGTCCAACGATATTTGCATAAGAAATGGCAAGCAACCTGCCAGGGTTTACCCCACCAGGAGGTAGTCAGATTCTTCTTTATGTAGATGGCATTTTGTTAGCAGCCCCTACCCAGCATCAATGCAGGGAGGATACAATAGCATTATTGAAATTTTTGGCAGCATAGGGACATAAAGTAAACAAGAGTAAGTTACAACTTTGGAAAAAACAGGTCAGATACCTAGGATATGTAATATCCAGTGAAGGTAGAATATTAGACGAAGACAGGAAAACAGCAATTTTACAGGCACCTAAACCAGCAACCAAGAAGGAAATGATGTCCTTCTTGGGAACAACTAATTTTTGTCGAAGCTGGATATCAAACTATGCTTTAGAATCTGCTCCACTGGCTGATTTAATATATAAAACACCAATGGCAGCACAAGATATATTACAATGGACACCCGAAGCAGAAACAGCTTTCTGCAGACTAAAACAATCGATAGCTTCTTCATTAGTTTTAGGACTTCCGAATTACCACAAAAGATTCTTTCAGACCGTAGATTGTAAACAGGGATACATGACGTCAGTTTTGATGCAACAGCATGGGGATAAGCAACGCCCCGTAGCTTACTATTCATTACAGTTAGACCCAGTGGCACGATCGTTGCCTCACTGTGTGCAAGCAGTGGTCGCAGCTGCAATGGCAGTACAGGCTTCGGCCTCAGTGGTGTTATTCCACCCTCTCACATTGAGAGTACCTCATGCAGTCGCGATAATTTTACTACAAGAAAAAATAGCATATTTATCTCCTGCTAGACATCTTTCATGTATGACCATACTGCTGAGCCAACCTCATATGGTAATTGAACGTTGTACAACATTAAACCCGTCAATGTTACTTCCAACTCCTGTGGATGGCACACCGCACAGCTGCCTGCAGGAAATTGAGCAAATAACTTTGCCCAGACAAGACCTCACTGATATGCCCCTGTATGATGCCGAGGTGACATTTTACGTAGATGGCTCATGCAGAAAGGGTCCTACAGGGAAAAATCTAGTAGGATATGCAGTAGTCACAGATACAGAGATCTTAGAAGCCCAACCTTTACAGCATAACCTATCTGCTCAAGCAGCAGAACTGATAGCCTTAACACGGGCTTGCACTCTAGCGAAAGATAAATGTGTGAACATATATACTGACAGTCAGTATGCTTTCTCTACAGTGCATGTTTTTGCGCAATAATGGAAAAATAGGGGAATGATAACATCTAATGGCAAACCGATTAATCATGCGCAACTTATTTTGAACTTATTAGATTCCATTCAGTTACCTACTAAAGTAGCTATTTGTAAATGTTTAGCTCATACAAAACAACAGGATAGAATTTCAAAAGGAAATGCAAAAGCTGATGCAGCTGCAAAGCAAGCAGCCTCAGACTCAGAAACTTTACTTTTAACCGAGGAATTACAACCCTCTGAGATTTTAGATCTAGAAATGTTAAAAACAATGCAGACACTAACTACAAAAGCAGAGAAACAAAAATGGGAGAAACGAGGTGCAATCCTCGAAAATGGACTGTATGTCTCCAAAGAGAAAAAAACAATATTACCGTCTAATTTATTTAGATATGCAGCTTTGTTGAGCCATGGGCAGTGCCATGTCTCAACAGGGGAGATGGTACAATTAGTAAATCGAATATTCCAAACATACGGATTCATAAATTATACAAAAAAATTTTGTGCAGCATGTCATATTTGTAACAAACATCATGCGCAAGGGGTATTCAAACCCAAGCAAGGGAGTTTTCCTACACCACCATATCCGTTCCACAATATTTGTATGGATTTCATAGAATTGAATAAATGTGAAGGGAAAAAATACTGTTTAGTAATTATAGATATGTTTTCCAAATGGGTAGAAGCGTTTCCAACTAAAAATCCGGATGCAGCAACCGTGGCAAAAGCCCTAGTAAAAGAAATAATTCCCAGATTTGGCATACTGGAAAGGATTTATAGTGACAATGGGACACATTTTGTTAATCAGACAATTCACCAGCTTGGGAGATTCTTTGGAATCTCCTTAAAGAATCATTGTGCTTACCACCCACAGTCTGCAGGACTGGTGGAAAGGTACAATGGAATTCTAAAAAACAAATTGAGGAAGCTAGTGAGTGAGACACAGAAAAACTGTATTTGCTGTTTGCCTTTGGCACTGCTGAGCATGAGAACAGTTCCAAATGTAAAGGGTTTGACTCCCTTTGAAATGATATTTGGAAGGGCATATTATGTGCCACAGTGGAAAGCTCTCATGCCTGCAGAACTAGAGGCTGACAGCTCATTAGCTAGCTACATGAAAAAACTGTTAACAAATAAAACTGTTTTGCAGTTGAACTCTTTTTCAGATAAAAGACAGACCAGACCGTTAGAAGCAGTGCTGACTCCGGGGACCTGGGTGTGGTTGAAGGTTACGAAGAGGAAGAATTGGGCGAGTCCAAAGTGGGAAGGACCGTACCAGGTACTGTTGGCAATGCCTACTGCAGTCAAAGTTGCTGAGAGGTCGTCCTGGGTCCATCTGACGCACTGTAAACCGGTAAAGAATTTTCAACTTGATAAACATTTTGGGACTGATACACAACAAAGGCAGGATGGCCAAGAGCAAAACGAGTAAAAATACAGATCAACCCCAAAGATGTTGCTTAATCATCTTGTTGACTATGCATTTATTGACTATGATTGTGATGACCTTCCTTTTGTTGTGGTTTTTCCTACATGTAACCACACAAGTGAAAGTGGAGAGACGTGATGAACTGTCTATAGACTGGCATCCAAACTTTAACACATACCTAGCTATGAAGCGTGTATATGTAGAGACTATGAACATTTCAAATTTCTGGGTTTGTACTGCTATACCAACAGCATATGGAGGACTGTTAATGTCCGCTGTCACCTTGGGTATAAATGAGACTTGGGAGAATTTACTTTTTGATACAGGATCTGTAAGATCACAAGACAAAATTGCATTGTATTTACCTATTACACAGAAGGGAATTGTATGTTTTTATAAGAATGATACACTTCAAGTGGGTTGGAGTAACTGTAATATAACGATATCTTATAAATGCTACATTAAAGTTAAAGATAGAGGCACTGTTTGTAATACGAATTATGATTCATATTTGAGTTTAATGAAAACAACATTAAGTGATGTGCAGAGAAATCCTGTTTTGCATAAACAACTGTCTATTATAGACAAGAAAATGTTTCATTCAAAATTAACCCGCATCAGTACTAAAGTAGAAAACTGTTATTTTGTTTGTGGGAAAAAGACATACAAATGAGAATACCTGAGAATTGGTCCGGCAGTTGTTTTTTGGGTTATCTGGTTCCGGCCATAAGACATACTGCAGAATTACCTCTAGGTAAGATACGAAATGTGAGAGATGTAGCCCGGAAACCTGAAGGTCCAATCGGAAAACCTGTAAATCCAGTGGGACAAATCGAAGCTGGTTGGAAAGACCATCATTCCGTAAAAAACAAAGAAAAATTGATTCATATGGACTTGAGTGACAGTGTAATATCCTGGGCTGGAATACTTCCAGCATATGGAGCAGTCAAATCGATCTGGGAGTTGAGAAAGCTGTCGAAACTTTTCGAAGTAATGAGTAATGCAACTTTTTCTGCTCTCGAACTAGTGACTGATGAACTGAATGCAATGAGAACTGTTGTGCTACAAAATCGAATGGCTCTTGACTTCACCCTAGCGGCGAGAGGTGGTACGTGTGCACTTATCAAAGAAGAATGCTGTGCGTTTATACCAGACAATCGACATGAAATTAATGACCACCTAGAGGTAATACAGCAGGTATCGGCCATGACTGAACCAGGCCCAAACCCACTGACGAACTTTTTCCAGAGTCTGTTTGGTGGGTGGGGTTCTATCCTAATGAACATCTTGATTGCTATTTGTGTTGGTTTGCTCCTATTAGGAGCATGTGTCTGTTGTGGGATTCCCTGCATGAAAAGATTAATCAAAGATTTTATTGATATATCTGTAACTGAAACTTTGTACCAAGACATTGAGTTAGAAAAATTAATTTCAGATGAAATTTATTCCGAAGTATAAACTAAATGACTTACCTGGTTGAAAGTCCTTAAAGGAGAAGGCCAGGGGATGAAATGACATTGTTTATATTTCAGAATAGAATAAAAGTATTAAAAGGGAGGAAAATGTTAGAAAAATATGTATTTGAACATATATAAAGTGCTAGTTTAAAAGCAAATAGTATATAATGCATTTTATTCTATTAATAATATGGCAATAAGAATGATTTTACATGTAATTGCTTGAAGCTTTGGAACTGCAGTGTATTTGAACTCTGACCCTGGCAGTAGCCAGCTCAGCAAGCTTATGTTTTTCACTAATGATTATCTGCTGAGTCAGGAAATGAAATGTATAAAGCATTGAAAATCTTCTTCTCCTTCCTCTGGGACAATTGGCCTTGTAAATGTTACCAAGATAAGACACAGCTGCTGAGAAAATGTTGCAAGAAGAACAAAGAAGTGTATTACAAGACTGAACCAACTATTGTATTTGAGCAGGCCTGAAACCTTGAAGGAGTAACATTTACAGAAAGACATTATAACTGACCAGGTGCTTTGCAAGGCTGTATTACTCCCAAGGGAAAGCTTTTTTAAAAATATAACATCAGCAATCTTTATGAATAGAATACTGTTAGTAAAAGTGATGTAGATGCCCTGTGACTAACCACGTCAGTAAGGTGGGCAAAACCTGAATGAAAACACTATAAAATATTCTGTACTTCCTGCATCATGTCAGACAAAACTCTCTACTTGTATGTTTTTTTGCCTCCTCGTGTACACTAGTAAACTTTTGCATCTGAGCCTCCTGTGTTGTTATCTTTATTTTTATTTAACAGTAAACATCCTACATGCAGTAGCAGGATCGTACTGAAAGACACCACATGATTCATTCAGGCAACTGTAATTGGCTTTAAGCAGGCAAAATACTCACTCAATGGTAAGCATTTTCTGGGACAGGGTGGTATTGAAGCATTTCTCAGCAGCTCTCCTAGGGTTACAGACTTGTTTCATCAGCTAGCATTCCAGTCGGCAGTCTGCATCACCTGCAAAAGTAAAAAGGGGAGAAATAACAAAAGAAGGGGGTTTGCTATTAAGCAAACAATTTTCCAAATTATTGCACAAACTCCACTCCACACACTTTCAGATAGAAACAACTCTGATCCAAAACAATACCAAAACAGCAAAATCTTCAGAAGTCAGGAATCAAAAAACAGGAACCAAAGTCAAATCCAAAAGCAAATTCTTTATTCTCCAGCGCCTCGGTGTAACCACCTTTCAAGAGTATACATTCTCACTGAAAGAATGGATATATATATCTACTCATAGCAATTAATTAAACAATTAATTAAACAATTATGTTCAAAAAAGTTTTAAAGCAGACACCTCCAGTTTATTTCATTATTCAGTCCACAGGGTGTCATTGTATTGTATTTCAAAATAAAAATACTTTCCTTATATTGTAAGTTATATTTCAAAGCATTTTCATCATTACAAAGACATTTCACACTTTCTAAAACTGTTCCTGTTAAAAATGAAGCATCGCTATTATGATAAACACTAAAATGTGTGGCAATAAATTTATTTTCCCTTTTAAGTCTTATGTCTCTAATGTGCTCACCTAACCTAATACGAAACTCTCTTTTAGTTTCACCTATATAATATAATCCACAGGGACAGTGTAAAGCATACACAACTCCCTTGCTTCTACAGGTAAAACTATCTCTTACTGTGAACCTAATGTTGTTAATATAATTAAATGTTCTAACTATATTCCTACAAACACTGCATCTACTGCAACATCTTGTACCAAATTCACTTAGTGGTCTTGGTAAACTAAATTTTGGCATTACAAATTTACCATGTACCACCATATCTTTCAAATTTATTCCCCTTTTATATGAGAATAAAGTTTTTTGTGGCAAAATGTGCATCAACACCTTGTCTTTCACTACAAATTTCCAAAAATGTTCCACTACATCCTTTATGTCTCCACTTTTTACATTATATGTAGAGACAAAATAAATATCCTTACAAGTTTTATCACTGGTTGCCAGATGATATTTCTTATAATGGTGATGTTCACCCTTATTACATTTATTCTTTACCATATTATTCTCTTTTTTTACCTTCATAAGGGCATTTTCTAAAATATTCACACTATACCCTCTTTTCAAAAACATATTATATGTGATATCCCATTCCCTTTGTAGATTTTCTTGTGTGTTACATAATCTAGATACCCTTGCCAATTCCCCATAAGGGAGAGCTTCCAAAGTATGTACAGGATGGCAACTAGATGCATGAAGGTATTGATTACCATCTATAAACTTCCTATGCATATTTGATATAATTTTACCATGTTCTGTACCCTCCAAAACAAGATCCAAGAATATTACTTTGTTTCCCTTCTGTATTCCATCAAATTCTAATCCAAATGGGTTACCATGTAAGTCTGTCAAAAATTCATTAACTGAATCAAAACCACCATCACAAATAAAAATCAAACCGTCTATGTAACGAAAATAAAATAACACATTACATTTCATAAAATTTAACTCAAATAGAAATTTCCTTTCAAAAAAATTCATAAACAAATTGGCATACATGGGGGCAAAATCTGCCCCCATTGCTGTGCCTTGTTTCTGCCGATACAAAACATCATTAAAAATAAAATAATTATTCTTTAAACAGAAATCCAACAAATATACTATGAAATCAACAGAAGGGTTGTCTTTTAAAGAAGATCTCACTGCATTGAGGCCATCATCATGTCTAATCGAGGTATATAGACTTTTAACATCCATAACCAACCAATACATTTTGTTGTTCCAAGAGATAGAGGATATTTTGTTTAAAAATTCCATACTATCTTTGATGTAAACTGGAGATTTAACTACATATGGTAAAAATATTCTATGTAAAATCAAACCAGTGTTATGTAGGAAATAGTTGCAGGCTGAAATAATGGGTCGACCTGGGGGGTTATGTAAGTTCTTATGTATTTTTGGTAAACAAAAGAATATAGCTAGGTCCTTTCTACCATTATCTAACCTATTCCTCACATCCTTCTCTGTAAAAAACACCAGCCTGACTCCCCTGTCCAACATGTGTTTAAATTTTATAACAGCCTTTTGATAATGAATCATATTGCTTCTTTCATATGTTGTTTCATCCTGCAAATGATTCATACACATCTCAAAATATTGCACAACACTCATTATAACAATTTTGTTTCCCTTATCGGAAGGTTTAATAATAATATCCTTCCTGTCACATAATTCTTTTAAAGCACTCCATTCTTTATAAGTTAAGTTATATAAACTATTACATCTATTCAATTTCATATTTCTACATATATTCTCACATTCAGATTTAATCATGGAGCCATAATGAATAGCTCTCTGGTTAATAAAAGGCGGAATAAATTTGTTAGAAGAAGATACATAAGACATATCTATTGCATTGCCAACAATAGGAAATTGCACATCATCATTACTTATACATTCATCACATGAATAAAAACTATCCTCAGATTCACATGAAGTAAAGCCTCCATGTGCAGAATTAAAACATCCTCGGTCCCTGCTAAAATGAACTTTCAAATGTATCTTCCTAAGAAATTTAAAAATATCTTGCTGTATCAAATATTCTTTAGGAAAAACAGTAGGTATAAACTTTAAACCTAAACATAACACAGCAAACTGTTCATCAGACAAATCACAACCAGATACATTTAGAACAATACTTTTATCATTAAAGCCATTACTGTTTAAATTTCTTGTTGTTATATTGTTGTCCATACCTCCGATTCTGACGAAAATTGTCAGGCTGTTTTGGTATTGTTTTGGATCAGAGTTGTTTCTATCTAATTTTCCAAATTATACCTGCAGGAATTACTATGACTGCAAAACTTTGCACTTACCAACAATGAGACCATGGGCTGTTCTACCATGCAGAAGAGGCAGTAGAGTGAGCTAGTTTAGCAGACATGGGAATCATGGATACTGCCAGGATGCTGGTCAGACATATTGGTGATGCATCTCCATGCATCACACACTACCTGGCAGTTGATGGAATGGTAGCCCTTCCTGTTCTGGTACCAGTCCCAAGAGGCCCAAATAGAGGCTCAGTGGCAGCTTGGGTGTAATCTATCACACCAAGCACCTCTGGAAAAAGTGCCATCTCACAGAAGGCACTCATGATACTGGCTTGGTCCTGAGGTCACACTGGCAAATAAATGTACTGATTCACTCATGCCAAGAGTATGTTGAGGAGCTGCTGAAGTATTCATAAGAAATACCCAATGTGTCCTCATTTTGTCTCCAGAAAGTCTCAGTGGCAAATATAGTGGACGCTATATATACCCTGGTGCCCATAGGTATAGGAAGACCATGCATTCCCCCAGTCTTCATCTGTGGGCCATAGAAACTCACTAAAGCCCTTACAATATCCCTGCATATTCTAAATCTATCAAAGATTTGTTGGTCAACAAAGAAAAAATGAGTCAGTCTTTCCTACTCCTGCACCTTCTCAGCTGGCGAGTACCACTGGTATCTGTGGCTTTGGCACAGCTAAAATAAGTAGCTCGCAATGAAAAATAGCCAGGCTGGAGCTGCAGTAATCATCTTCTCCAACTACAAAGCAGATAGAAAAGTGATGGTACATGGCCAAAGATATGCATAAAAAGTGACTATAAATCTTAAACAAGCAAGAAAAGACCTCATTTACAAATAATAATCTCTCAAATTTAAGTCATTACTCGTCTACATCTCACTGTTGCATTTGCATAACATTTTCATAATTTGCCTCTATGAACCCCCCAAAGATGTGCTTAGCAGCAGCCTGTGCAAATCCCCACCATGTATGAGCACAATGAATATGAATACCACCTGTAGGAATGTGAGTATAGATAGATAGACAGATAGATAGATAGATAGATAGATAGATAGATAGATAGATAGATAGATAGATGGATAGATGGATAGATAGATAGATAGATAGATAGATAGATAGATAGATAGATAGATAGATAGATAGATAGATAGAGATATGTATATATTCAATATATTTTTTGCAGTATGAGATCACTTTATGATGTATTTTTAGTAGTGTAGTGATTATTATTTGTTAATTTTGTAATTTAATTTTTTCTTATTGTTGAGAAAGTTTTGATAGATAGAACTGGATCTAGTTTGCCAATAATGTCATTTTCATGGTTGTAAACCGAGCATCAGAAATTTGGATAACTAATACCAAAACAAATAAGGATGGAAAACAAAATGTAAGTTTTTTTTTCCCTTTTTCGAGAGAAACAAGACCCTGCACTGCATGTATGACATGGAATGGAAATACTCCAACACCCACTGAACTTGTATACCAGCTTCATAGACACCCCAACTGAAAGAAGTGACAAATCTCCCAAAAGACAGAAACCATTGCTAGCTCACACTTAGAAATCACACAGGCAGTGATTTCCTGAGAAGAACTGCAACTGGAGTTCTGTTCATCAGTTTTGTGTTTCAGGACACTCTAGAAATCAGAAATGTCATCAAATTAACCTGCAAATATGTCTTCTTTAACAATGGGTGTGCTTTATTCATGTTTTTTTTTTTTTTTTTTTTTTTTTGCTTTGCATTCTTTTATTTTAATAGTTTTAATATTTTTAATTCTAATCTAAATTAATCTCATTTTAGGTGTTTCTTCTATTTGCTGGGTAGCATTATTTAAAGTGTGTATCTGCATATGTGTGTATTTATTTAGTTAGTTAGCTTGCTAGTTATATTACCTTTTTCTTCTACATGAGTATGAAATTAGGTTGGGCTGCTGTTTCATGTGTACTAGGTGGTTTTCAATTATGTTTGTATGGCTGTGTTTTACATGTGTAATGCATTCATTTTTGCTTTAGTTTTTAGTGATACATGAAAAGTTTAGGGGACTTTTAGTTGTCTGGATGAAATGCCAAGGGTGGAAGTAAGCTGTAAACCTGCCCTAACAAGAAAATAGTTGAACTTTTGATGAGGAACTAATGGTGAAGATAAATATCAAGACAAAGTACCAGAAAGAGAGCATCACAATTTAATGTCTAATGTTTATTATGCATTTCAGACATGGATGTCAAGAAAATCTCCTTGAATACAAGTCAGAGTGAAGATTTTGAGCTGGATCTTGACATGCATTGCCAAAAACACATAAACAGTTATGCTTGTAGACATGCAAACAAAACTCTTTGCAGTGCATGGAGCTTCATTTGCTCCACGTACCAGCCATTATAGAAAGAAAAGCAGGGGAGCTCAAAGTGTTTTAGAGCTTTGAAAGTTGTGAACAGTTAGTGCAACCACTAACACAGGCAGAGGAAGTCGTCTCCATCTGTTGAATTAATAACTTTAAAAGATTTTAGAAACCTCACTCTGTTATACTTTACTTCCATGACAACAAAATGTATAACAGCTTTTAAAGCTTTGAAAATAGTCTGCATGCAGTCTGGGATGGGCTGCCATTTTGCTGTGTATGAAACCAGATATTAGGAATACTATAATTTGCTTAACAAAATATTGTCAAGCACCTTTCTTAAGTCAGAAGGGTGCTTAACATAGAGGATCATAATCAGATCACTGAGTATGACCAGCTTGTTATGGGTTCAAGATATGGACATCAAGAAATTGACGTTGAGAGTACAATTCAAGTTCAAGAGGTAGATATCGATGTTCATGTTGAATTATGACCAAAGTGACCCAAACATAATTCTTTGTACTGCATGGAGCTTAGTTTGCTTCATAGTTAAAGAACAAAGTGCAGAAGTGCTTATTTATTTATTTATTTTTTTTAATTTTGAAAACTGTAGCACACTTACTGCTGACATACCGAAAGTGGGCATCAGTGAACAGCATCAGGATGAGCAAAGAGCTTTAAAAGATACTTAACACTTCATTCTGAGTCTGAAAGAGAGGTTATGAAATCAGCAGGAAAAAGGAAGGTAGTACTGCTGAAAATGAATCCATCCTGAAGTCCTGCTGTGTACCTTCATGTGGTGGACCCTGTTTTCACAAAATCTCATCATGACAACACTAATGCATAGACTATATCATATATCATGGTGAGAGGTAAGTTAAAAATAAAACAAAGACAGCTGGGTGCACAAGTTCCAGAATAAAAAAAAATGCCCAATACTGGTATGCAGACTGGTGCCAGGACCACAAAAATGGCAGTGTAGAATCCTTAAGATATGGAAACATTCCTATACTGGAGATAGGCCAGGTTAAGGGGGAATGATCCCCCCCCCATTTTAGAATTAAGTTGTTATCATAAAAGAAAAAAAAACACAAAAACTATCAGGCCAAAAAAAGAGCCATAAAGATGACTAAGTGGACTACTTAGGATGAGGAAGAAATTATGCATTGTTACTATTACGCAAGAAGTCTTGAACTTCCACCAGGAAGAAGAAACATCAGAGGAAGAGTGAAAATATAAAGAACAAAACCGAGAGTTTTCTGAAAGGTATACAAAGAAATATGGGCAGGGTAAAGAAAAGGAGATCTCATATGGAACAACATTTATGCAAATAAAAAGCCAAATAATCAATACAAAAAGGCAGCTCCAAAATGTTTTGAAGTCATATACAGGCAAAGCACTCAGATATGGAAAATTTCACAATAGAAAAAATAAGAACCCAAAGGGGGAAATGTACAACACAGAAGTAATAAGATAGAAGTTAAACAAATAGAAACTGAAGTTATAGAATACCTGCAAAGTGAAGTCCAACACTGGTATTGTCACAGTAGTATGGAGCAATGAGTCCCCAAATTAAGGATAAGCAGGTGGAATGGGGAATAGCTGAAGACATATGAACACGGGAAAGAAAAAGAGATTTGATACAGTGCAATATTTATGCAAAGGAGAAAGCAAAGCTAATCAGTACAAAACGCAGCAACAAAGATATTTTGAAGAGGAACAGAGGCAAAGGCATCCAGATATGGAAAATTTCACAATACAAAAAACAAAAAAGGGGTAAGTAGAAAAGAGTATTAATAAGGGAGAAGCTAAAGAAATAGAAACAGAAATTATGGATTATCTAAGAAGTAAAGCACTTAGTGTAGAAAATCCAACTCAAGTAATGCCACAGCATTCGAAACAGAGAGTCTCTAAACTGAGGAGAAACAGATGGAAAGGAAAGCAACTGATGACTTCCAACGAGTATACGCTAGAGCTTTCAGAAAGAAGCCATCATAAAAGTTCAGTTGGAATTGCAAGAGAAGGAGCAGGAATTGATAGCGACTTTGATGCAGGCAATGTTGTGGAGTGATGGGTCAATGAGTTTCCATATCGAGGAGCAGCAGATGACATAGGATGCAGCTGAAGAGGGTATGTCACACAAAGACATTCTGGAACTCTCTGCAAGAATGCCAGCAAGAAAGAGACAGCAAAGAATGTTCTCTCAGTTTAAAAGAAAGTGATCCAAGGGAAGAGTTACTGGATTTAATATGGATAGACAGACATCAAGATCAATGAAAGAAACGGATTAAAGAACGTCAATAAGACCCAAAGTGTTAGAAGTCTTATAAAACAGATGAACACAGTAATTAAGACTATTAACAAAAAGCATGTGTTATAACAGAAGTTAACATGATGTATTACTGTGCAGCTAAAACAATAACAGATAATGCTTTGCCACAAAAACATACAGAAATAAGGGAAGGGAGGGGAACAAATAAAATGCCATCATGGAAGCAGTGAATTGCAAGAACTATAAAGAAATTAATACAAGAAGTATCACAGTTAGAAGAATATAGAAGATAGGACAGATCAACAACAATTCTTAGCAAAATAGACATGGTAAAAGCAATGCAAAGTATCACAACAGACCAGGTTATATCATACACTATTGCAAATAATAAGCTAAAAATATCAGGATGGGCAGAAAAACTTAGAAGGTATGCAGATAAATTTAAGTAAACAAATACAAACTAATCAATTCATTGATAAGCCAGAAAGCTTTATAGAAAAGTGGGGAACAAAGCAAGAGGAATAGAAACATTACCAAAAGAGGAAGAAATAGACACATTTTAGAAAAATATTTATGAAGACCCTGTAAAACATAACAGAGCTGCTGAATGGATAAAAAATTAAAAGAAACAGTAAAACGTTCAAATGTAAAGGATATGGAAAGGGATGAAGTAATGACCAAAGAAATTAAGAATTACTTACATGCATATCATGAACAGGCATCAACCTGGTTAACACCAAGAAAAATGATATTTCTCCTTGGTATGAATCTGCAAGCCATCCTAAAAACTATACAATAACTTTCCTTCTGAAGATGTACAAACTATATGCTGGAATCAATGCAGATAGGGTGTATAGCCATATAGAAGAAAGCTCAATCATAGCAAGAGAAAAAAGGTAACAACAGAAAATTATGTGAAATAAAGGATTATTTGCTGCTAAATAAAGCCACAACAGAGAATTGGAAAAAGGGGAAGAATCCAAGTATGGCATGCACAGACTACAAAAAAACATTTGACAGCATCCCACATTCATGGATAAAGAAGTGGATTCTATATTGATCAATAACATTATAGTGATCATGAAACAGTGATAAACCACTTTGCAATTAAGCCACGACAGACATTAAATTATTATTGCAGGGACAGAAATTCAAAGGAGGATATTCCAGGGTGATTCTTTGTCACAGCTGTTGTTTTTTCTTGCAATTAACCCATTAAGCTGTTTACTTAACATATTAAATCTAGATTACAGTTTGTCTCTAAGAAAATAACCTTGCTTAAAATCTTCTCCTCTACTTTTTTGTGGATGACTTAAAACTATATAGTTCATCAGATGAGGCGTTGAAAGCACAACTGCAAGTGGTTAAAACTTTCTCAGATAATAAAAGAATGACATTTAGTATTGATAAATGTGCAAAGGCAATGTTTAAAGCAGGAAATCTGCAGTACTAAGGAAATATTAATCTGGGATAGGAATGTGATCTAAAGGAACTTGAACAGGAAGGACTGTATAAATATTTGGATAACGATGAAGGATCGGTAATAACACATGAACTAATGTGAATAAAACTCAGTAAGGAATACTTCAGAAGACTAAAACTAATACTGAAAATATCCTTGATATCTAGGAATAAAGTTCAAGCTATAAAACGGTTTGCTTTTCCTATTCAAATTTAGTTTTGGTATGATTGACTGGGCCCAAATGTTATTGGATCAGATGGACAGAAAAACAAGAAAAATGCTTCATGTTTATCAAATGATATATAAAAATCAGTGTATACCAAGATTATATTTTCCATACTCTAAAAGAGGTACAGGACTCTGCCCACCTCAAAATTGATTACATGTATAGATCTGCAGTTATGTGACTGCATACATATCTGCTGACCTCATGAGATTCAAAAGAGAGAAAGTTTTAAAACATGTGGAGAGGAAGTCTAAGATAAGCTTTCTGCTTAGTTTAGTAGAAACTTTCCAGTGTCAGGTAGGAATGGAAATTACACCAGAAGTAGACAAAAATCAGAAAGCAACTGAATGTTCCAAAAACAAAAGAAAGACTATAAGGAGAAGGATCAGATAAAAAGAAAGAAATGTGGAATCGCCATAAATATATTGGCAAATATAGAGATCTCCTGGTACAACCTCATGTTGATCAGTGTTTGACTCAGAAAGGATTAAGGAGAGATGACATGGAACTATAGGATGAAAACTTAATAATGGCAGCCCAGGATGTGGTGCTATGTACACTTTGGTTTACAAAATCCTTTGAATATGTGGGAGAAACAGACAATTTTAGGTGCTGTAAAAGGAATTGGAAACTGTCACACATCTTGTTGCTAAATGTGATACACTCCTGGCAGAGACCTGTATGTTGAAAGACACAATAATGTGGAAAGACTGTTGCATTAGGGATTGTGCAAACAGCACAATATAGAAGTAGCCAAGAAGCACTGAAAACATAAACCACAAAGCATTATGGACACTGAAAAAGTGTACATCTCATGGGATAACCCGTTACCAATAGTTAAAAAAATAGGTGTGGGAAAACCAGATATAACAGTGCATGGAAAAAAGACAAAACTAGCATTAAGCATTGAAATTGCTATACCTAGTGATTACAGTGCCTCATATATAGAGGGACACAAAGTCATAAAATATCAAGATTTACAGGGAGAAATGAGACCAGTGTGGAAGAAAGATACCCAGACAGTTCCAAAAGTAGCAGCAGCAATAGCGCTAATAAAAAAGAATCTACAGTCATATTTAGATATGCTATCGATACATATAACTCCATATGAATTGCAAACGGAGTCACTTCTGGGCACATTGAGGGTGCTGAGAAGAGCACTTTTGGCTAACATCCAAAAACTGAAACAATAATAATTTCATGAACTTTTGTTATACCCTCACTTAGGAATGGGGTCCATTCTAGTCATGGTATTAGAAACACAAAAGATATGGAGAAATTAAATTGAGAAAAAAGAAAAAAAGCTAAAAGTTGTTGAAGTGTTTAAAGCTTTAAAGCTCATAGCACTTTCCATAACTTTCTGAGTTGGCCAATGACCACCATTAATGGTCTACTGAGAGATTAGAGCTTAACATCAGTGATGGATGCTTAATAAAAGCTTATGTCCATTTCTGGTATTAAAATTGCTTAACGAGTTTATTGTTTTCCAAGTTTCAAAGCAGAAATGCTATGCTCTGTGTCCAGCAAAGTGTCTTTTTCTAAATTTAAAGAATAATTTTGGTGTTCCATACATTGCACATGTTTTAAGATGAGTTCTACATTAGGGGACATAGACACACACACACACACAAACACACACACACACACACACACACACACACACACACACACACACACACAGACACACACACACACAGACACACACACACACACACACACACACACACACACACACACACACACACACAAACATTTTTAGTGTGATTTTTATACATCACACATGGGCTCTAAATTAGGATATACACACACACACACAAACACAAATGCCCACATGCTTGCACATGTGGGCACTCACACCACAGTATGTTCTTCCCATCATTTTCTCTGATCTTGCAATTATACTGGAGCCTGGCAGATTTCTTCTCTGTCTTTTATTTCTACTGCCAAATAAGGTGACACATTCACGCTTTAGTATGATGGATCAGGTAGCCTGGACTTGTCTTAATAGTAGTATTCAAGAGTTTACCAATTATTCTGATTCCTAAAGTAGACCGTTGTTCAGCCTGATAATTAAAGATAAACAAAAAATAATTTTCCTTAATCAAGAAATCTTTCCCACTGAATAAATTCTTCAATAGTTCTAAGGCAGTTTGATAGAAAACCACTGATCTTGTTTACTGCAGATTTTGAGAGACACAGTATAATTGCTTTAGTCAGTGAGTGAGTGTGTGTGTATGTGTGTGTGTGTGCGTGTGTGTGTGTGTGTGTGTGTGTGTGTGTGTGTGTGTGTGTGTGTGTATGTGTGCGCTCGTGCATTGGTGCATGAGAGTGGGTGGGTGGATGTGGATGTGGGTGCACATGTCGATTGGTGAAAAAAAAAATGATGTGTGCATGTTTGTATATCTGTTTGTTAAAAAATATAGATGTTTCATCCTGATACTGACAACCATGCCATGAAATTAACTATCATACAATACAGAACTATGCATGTGGTGTCAGGATGTGGTAAAAGACTGGCATGTAGTGAGATCATATTGCAATGCCTGTAATTTGACCAGTCCTCATATAACCAGTTTGTTTCTCTGCTACTTTTGTTAGGCATGTACTGAACCTTCTGTGACTGAATGCTTGAGAAAACTGAAACAACTGAGACATTTCTGTATGCTAAAAGTCATAACTTGCTCTGAATCTAACAAGCAAGGTATGTGTGCAATATGAGAATCTACACTGCAGGAAAGGTGTTGGTATATTCTGCCATTTTAGGACTGCAGACCATGCATCAGAAACGTGTTGTTTCTTCAGTCATAAAGCAAAAACAGCTGTTAATACTGAATAGTAGCAGTTAATTAATCTGTCCTATATGAATATGAACTGCTTTTCATTCTGTATATGATTGCTCTTCTATATGTGAAGGAAGAGACTGTAAAGATGACATATAGCATAAATCTATATAATAAACTTCATTACAGGAATGTGCCCAAACAAGATTCTTTTTATGGAACTATAAATGATAATGTACACAAGTGAATTTTGTTCCACTCACATTCATAATGTCCAAATCTAGAGCATTCAAGTCCATCTTCGTACAGATCTGCTGATGTATCCTCTAATATCATTTGCAGTGATGCTAGAAACAGTGCTTAGATCAACTAATACAGTGGAAGCAGAGTACTCTTCCATCCCCCTACCCGCTCCTCACCCAGCACACAAACACACACTGCCAGCGCTAATCTGCTGCAGATATTGGAACCAGTGGCAGATCTGTGATTATACTTAGAAAGGAATTTCAATTTAGGAACACACCTGATTACACTGCTATGAGTACTGCAGTCAGCACAGGAAATTGAAAGCATATTGTTCTTTTATCTTACTTTATTTTGTTGCTGGAAAGACAATCTCATTTCTAATGTAGTTTCAGACCTGCCACAAGAAAAAAACAGTTTGACAAAAGCCATTAGAATTGCCTGTGTTCAAGTTTCTGTGGCTACAAAATAACTTTGACAAGAGAAATAGCACATACAATCCTTTTTTTCTAACAACTTCATCAGACAACCATTCTGGGCAGTTTTTTCAGTTCAGAGGGAAAGTTGCCTATTATGTTCTGTCTTAATTATTTTGTAGAATTTGTACACACGTGTTTCATTAAAATACATGCTATTTTGTTGAGTACTGTATATGTTGCAGAATCTGTAAAAATCTCTGTTCATTGAAAAAAACTATCCTAAAGAAACTAATATTTACAAGTAGTTTATTACAGTCAGTCCTTTATGTATACGTTCCCTCATTTCCAGTTGAGAAATGATATAAATTATATAAAGAGACAAATGATTGGAACTTGCTCATTTCTTGAAAGCTAAAACATGGTCTCTCTACCATGACCCTAAAAGTACCAGTTTTACATTTCATTTCTGTGTATACTAAGTATACACTTTAGAAAAGGGATTGTCATATTTTAAAGTGCATTTTTAAATTGCAGAGCTTTACATTTCTGTACAACTTTCACATTCAGAACATATTATAGATATAAATTTAGTTGTGCTACTTCATCTTATTTTGTACTTGAGTTCTTAGCAAATGCTAGGCTGTCAGTCTGCAGACTACTACAAACCTAGTCAATAACCAAAGGTCAGAATTAAACCTGTACCTTACATCTCTGAGGTAAAGACCTTAAATATTATGCCAATCGTCCCCTACAGATGAATGCTAGAGTAACTCATCTGAAGGACCATTTTAAGCCTAGTCAGTGATCTGAGGTCAGAATCAAATCACATGCCTTGTGTCAATGAGGCAAAGACCTTAACTAAGGTGTCACTAGCACCAATATTTTGTGTTATTGTGTGCTAATTAAAAGCTTCAGTTTCAGCCATACCTTTCTGTTATAACCGCATACTACTTTATATAACAGATTGCAATTTAGAATACATTTGTAATAAAAACATTATTAGTTCATTTCAGCAAATAAAGAAATGGATTCTGAAATACAGTTGGCTGACCATGTCCTTAAATCTATAAAAGTATTCAATCATTATGGTCCTAACACATTTTAAATAGGCAGTTCAGTTCTCCTTCAGCCGTTACTATATTTAGCCGAGACTAAAGCTCAGGCAGCCTGAGTTCAATTATTTGCATGAGTACTTGACAACTGGGACTGCCCTCATATGAAACATCAGGCTAGATCGCTATGGAGGATTGTGCTCACAAGTGTGTCTGTACTGTGTGGGGCAGTGCTCAAGTTGAGATACACGCAGAGACATGGCTGAGACAGTGAGGTGCCTAATGCATGCAAATCTTTGGGCACAGGACAGAAGCATTTGGAAGCAAGGGAAAATAAGTTAACATCCCTTGGCCTCAGTTTGACATTATGCCACAGACCTCAGGTGCCTCAATGGCCACAGGCAAGGGTTAGGATTAGCCTGGGAGTGAAGGCATGTTCAATAGGCCCAGCAGACAAGGAGAGGTCTTGGGAGTAGCTGATGGTTAGCTGTGGAGAGTCAAAAAGGCCACAAAAAAATATTATTGTATTCTAGCAACCACACTAGATCATACATTATAAACTTGTTATCTGCATTTATTCAAGAAGAAGTAAAAAAATATTATCATGGGCAGCAAATCTTAATGAATAGTAACTAAGAGAAATAGTTCATTACTGTGTGTCTGCTTGTGGGAATCTACTTATATACACATATTCCCAATTCTTAATTTTGATTACAGATTGTTTTAAAAGAGCTGCTATGACCCTACACCATATCCAGATACCTTATATCCTTATGTAAGGGTCTGTGTAACATTCAAAGGATAGTTTATCAGACATGGCGGGTTATTCTTTGTATATCTTGTCACAATCTTGTAAAACAAGCTACCTTTCCTCATTCATTTGAGTGAGTCCGTGTGATCTTTCAGGAAGTCTCTGAAGTATCATTTATTTAGGGGAGTCTGGGTCTATGTAGGGTTTTTTCACTAATTTATAGATTTCTTTGATTTTAACCCTCATGACCTTTACTCCCTTATATCCTAATGACTATATTTTTTTAACCTTAAACCACTTGGGTCTTAAGTATTTAAATACATACATGAATGAACAAATGGATAAATAATTAAACTGCAGCAGTAACAAATGCACTGATTTTTGATAAATATATATATATATATATTGCTACCTCATGGACTGCAGCCAGAAGTAAAGTGTGAAACAGCTTTAAAGCTGCACTCTTCATCTTAGTATGACAGATAAAGAAGTATTGCAGTGCAAAGCGTATTACAGCTTTTAACTTCAATTTATCATCCTTTCACAACTCTTTGGTTGCTACTGTCTGTGCTACAGCACAAGACCAGAGTGTAAGTAGTGGTGAAATATGTTTAGAAAAAGTGTTTTCCTAATTTCTGGGAGTAATCATGACACCCCATGTACTACAAAAGTTTTCATAATTCTTTAGTTTTAAAAATTCATTGCTTTTAGCAATTCCATGATTTATGTGCATTCAGCTTCTCCATTTATATTATTTCAAGGCTAGAGTTACCTCTAAACATCTATAATAGGATCTAGTTTATTTTGTGGTAAGAGCATGTCTTTGTTAAAGAGATTTATTGCGTAGCAGATGACACATAATCCCTACAGCACTGTGTGTTGTTTCTGACATATAGAACATATAGAACATCAGAAGTCTTAGTTAAGATACCTGTTTTGTCACTGGGTCCACCAGAAAAAATAGCAGACAATGAGTCAAATTATTTCAATGAAATGTTATTTTTAAGTAGAATAACTTTAGATAACTTTAGATTAGATGTTCAGCTGTTCACAAGACAAAAGACAGAATTACTATTATCCAGAGTGGGATTCAAAGACGATCCCAAAAATGCAGCACTGGTGCAGGATCAAAATGGTCACATTATACTGAGTGAACATAAAGCGGTTCCATGCTATGCATTATTAACATATTTATGAAATCTCCAAGCCATGATATTGAATAGATCCATGCAGTTGAGTAGATCAGCTACAAACTGCATCCTTACTTCTTTATTAGTGCCACAAATATTGAATTAGTATGCTGATACCAATCTGCACTGTGTAGGACTGCACTGGTACCCATGTATTACATTTCTGAAATGTGCTCCATTGGAAATAAACACCTACTAGAAATTAATGGCTCATACTTTTCAAGCAACTTCTACACTGATCTGCTGTACTTTCTCTGCAACATCTGTCTCGGAGTCCTACCATGTAGATAAATATTATTATTTCAAACTTACTTGCATGAGCAATACCCACAGACCTACCTACAAAAACTGATCTATGATTTGTGTCAGCCCCGTCATTTGTGATACTGCAGTCCTCTAATGTTTTACTACAGTACTCTGGTGTTTTCTTATATTCTTAGATTTCCATCATTAAGGATAATTCACAGAATGTGTAATACTGCAGTATTGTAGGGTTTAGCCTTACTCTTAGTCTGACATAGTAAATGATAACTCACACAATGTGCAGTACTCCAGTACTCTGTTGTTTTCTATTACTGTGATCTTTCCTCACCAATGAGTATGCAATGCTGCCATAATCTGATGTTTTTCACATACTCTTAGTCTCCCATAACTATGCTAACTCACAGATTGGGCAGTACTGCTTTAGTATAGCATTTTCCCTTACTTATGGTCTCTCACCATTAATGGTAACTGACATAAAATACAGTACTACATTACTCTGGTGTTTTTCCCTTACTCTTAAGTCTCCCATCACAAATGATAACTCGCAAAATGTGCAGTACTACAGTACTGTCATGTCTTCCCTTACTCTTAGTCTCACATCACTAATGATAACTCACATAATGTGCAGTACTACAGTACTGTCATGTCTTCCCTTACTCTTAGTCTCACATCACTAATGATAACTCACATAATGTGCAGTACTACAGTACTGTCATGTCTTCCCTTACTCTTAGTCTCACATCACTAATGATAACTCACATAATGTGCAGTTCTATAGTACTGTCATGTCTTCCCTTACTCTTAGTCTCACATCACTAATGATAACTCACATAATGTGCAGTACTACAGTACTGTCATGTCTTCCCTTACTCTTAGTCTCACATCACTAATGATAACTCACATAATGTGCAGTACTACAGTACTGTCATGTCTTCCCTTACTCTTAGTCTCACATCACTAATGATAACTCACATAATGTGCAGTTCTACAGTAGTCTGGTGTTTTCTCTTACTCTAACTCTCCCATCATTAATTGTATCTCACAGAGTGGTACTTGTGTTATATGCTAATGACTGTGTAATGATGCACTGTATATGCTAATAAGGAAAAGAAAACTTGCTGGAGCAAGCAATTCAGAACTGTTTTAGTGCTATGCAGAAATGCTGCATCCCCTTTAGATTCACACATGGCCATCCATTGTCTTGTGTTCAGGTAACATAAACTAGTATGTGATGTTCAGGTTTACCACAGCTACTGTAAATATGTATTTACAAGAGTCTATCATGGCAGCTGTGGCATAGGATGGTGTCTGGCATCATCCTTGAAGTTGTCATGTCACCCAAATGCATCAGTGCATGTGAATCTCTCCATGACACCAACACAGTAGACTTGTTAGACTTGTCTTCAGCCCCCATGGGAATTGTGGAGTACCTATCCCATTGGATACCAAGTTATGTGTGGCTTTACATATATTAGCTACAGGGACCTTTCCGTGACTTACTGGGAAAACATTAAGGGTATCTCAGGCATCTGCCTCATGAATACTTCAGCAGTTCCTCAGTGGCATCTTTCACATATGGGGGAGAAGATATGGTTTCCAAATGCCCCGATAGAGAGAGAAACCACCATGTGAGAGCTCTTTGACATAACCTTTTTCCTTGAAGTTCTGGAGGGAATAGACTGTACCCATATTGAAACAAGGGCCCCATCTGGTGAACTGAGAAGCAGGTGCATGAAGTGTAGAGGCTGAAACTCCATAAACTGTTAGGTGGTCTGTGATCCACAGAGTATCACCTGCAATGGGTGTGTAGGTTAACCCAGCAGTTTTTATGATTACTGCATAAGGATTAACTTTGACCTTTATCAATGGTTTGCAAGGGATCACTTCACACATGGCCATCTTTTGTTTGAAGCTGGTTATGCTGTAGGACTGGCTCATAATACCCATCTGAAATCCACATAATCAAAGTGACCAGGGTTACAACCATACACTATCACAAACCAGAAATGCTGTACAGTATGTGTTTGGGCTAGTCACAAAAGCAGCTAAAGCTATGTGAAACATTGTATAACAAACACTATAAAATGGACTGTCTATGAAAATAATAAACCAAATTTTATTGAAAAACAATTCTTAGCGCTTTCGCCTATCATCAGAAGGCATCATCAGCGTTAAAAACTAATCACAATCCAGAAAGTAAATACTGAATTTCAAGCAGTTATAACGAATAACATAATTTTTTCAACCAGACAATGGCAGCTAAAAGAGATGAGGAGTCAGAGGAGGAGACAGCAGCAAGAGATGACCATGCCAGATGGAAGTGGGCACAGTATGTTGTGGCACTAACAAAGAGGCAGTACATTGCACATTGTTTTTCAACATAACTATATAAGAGCTATGCAGATGCATACGTTATAAATGATGCACAAAAACGCCAGGCTGTGTTTACCCAATCATAGGTTGGCCACACTATTCACCCCACATAAACAACCCAAGTAAAAATATAAAAATGACAGGGCATAGTTATCAGGTGGGGAAGGGATTACAGGAGTGCATGTGATTCATAGGAAAGTGGGTGAGTGTGAGTGCTGAAGTGTAGCAAAACAAAAAGTTAATTTATGTTTATTGTGACAACTTGCTTGGATGGGTGTTAACATGTCAAAGGACCATGGTCAGTAGGCGTCCATGATGTGTTGGGAAGGTGAGCTGGTGTGTACGTGCGCATGCATGAGCATGCACATGCACGCGTGTGTGTATGTGTGTGTGTGTTTATGTGTGCGTGTTTATGCAAGGACACACCCTCAGCATGTCGGGCAACAGTGTGAATTGTCTTAGTGGGCAGGACCAGAGTATGCATTGATGGAGGGTTCAGCTTCCCATTCAAACACCCCCATCATGACACCTGTCTCTGCCAGGAGTTGCACTGACTGCTTCAAAACCTTAACTTAATGTCAGTTTGCTAGTGACCAAGACCAACATCTGTCAGCAGATGTGCCAGTAAGAAGATGATTACAACCACAGGGCAGCATTTCCTGGGTGCAGACACCTTCATAATCGATACTGGTTTTGAAGTGCTAGCACTGCAGAAGCAGGATCACTTTCATCCACAGCCATATTGGCTGTCTGTGGATGTAGCCGATGACCGTCCATGAAGATGGTCCCTCACTCCTAACAGATGACCCACTGAAATCACTGCACAGTAAAATATATGAGTCTGTCTATCCAAAGAATCACAAATAAGGGTCAGCCACTCTCATAGTTCAATGTGCACAGTCAGGTTCACCCTCACTATCTCTGCCACTGCTTTGGTGCAACTAACCTGTGTTGCATTGTCCATGCAGATTCATTCAGTGGCAGCTAATGACACACCACCCTTATGAGTAGGTTGATTACCATACCTCTGCTAAGCACCATTATGCATATGTGAACCACCTTTTTCCATGAGTGCTATGGGCAAATGCAGGCATCTCTGATGTGGGGCAACCAGGCAACCACACTTCCCTGATACTGAGTATGCCTGTTAACCTACCACTTTCTGATGATTACGTTTCCTGGGTAATTGCAGGCATAGATACTTTTCCCATACCCTCAGTAAGGGATACATTGATCACACATACTCCCTGCATCCTACTCACACCCTGCTCCCCCTGACAGTGCCAGCGCATTCCTGCCATCATTTCATGAGGCTACAGTTCCTACAACATCAGATGGGGCAGTTCCATAGTGCTGGTGCTGGATAAAGATTCACCTGCGAATACAACAATGCAAAAAATAAACACAGTGTAAGTAGTCATGCAAATGATAGTTTTGCAACTATAAATGTATCATAGTAATTAATACCCCTAGTAATACCTCATGCGGATGGATGTGGAAGTTAGATCCCCAGTGTCCCTGTATACCATACATTAGACATGAATTAAGGAATATTACACTAACAACTAGTTAAGGAGGGTCTTTACTACTGATAAAATGAAATAGAACTACATACTTGGATATCTGTAGTTGAAACTCTCTGTGGTCTGTCCAGCTCAGACCCAGCATCTAGCACTACATTGTGAGATTCTGTGGAGGTGGTGCTCCTTTTCTAAGAAGTCAGGATCTCCTACATCCCTGTAGGAGGTGGCTGGGTTAGTGACCCACAATTTGTTGCCCTCTGTTCCCATGCCATGGCCTCTGCTCACTATGTGGCTACTAAGAACATATTCATAGATTAGTGACAGAGCATGTCATAGTTGCAGTCATGACCACCTACACATTTACATCACTGTCAATATCAGCCCATGCACTGTAATGGAAGAGGTGCTCTGCAACATGGACAGTGAAGATCTGTCAGCCACGGTGATGGAGGGCTTACAATACCACCTAATTTTCTGCATCTGTAAATTTGGGCTTGCAGGTAGATGTAGATGAGCTTCCAGATCCTGCACATTTTAAGTCCATTTTTTGTATTGCTGTATTGGCATGACAAAAAAAATAAGAACTGATGGCCTTGTTCTCACATGGCCATAAAAAATCAGTACAACGCCTCTATCATAAGAGGCTATATGTTTGTGTCTGACAGTTATATATGTCTACCCACAATCTTTGGCATATGTACTGACCACATATTTCCCATAAAACAATTACAGAAGTGAAAGTAAGCAACAACCTTTACCATTCTAACAACAATTTAAATAAGATTGTGGCTAATTACATATCTACAAAGGACACCGCAATAAAATAGTAATGAACATTACTCAGAAAATTAGCCCAAGGGTGTGTCTGCCAACAGCCTTTACAGCTTACAAAGTCTACTACTTGCATTACATTTAAAATATACATCCATAGACAGCTTTGCTCCACATATTTGAAAATTATTGACAAAGTGACAGCCTTCAAAGCTGTTACAGTCTAGAACAGTTAAGGGGAACAATATACTACTGAACTAATTGTGTGTTCAGATATTTAACTCAGAAGGAAAGCTTTTGACAATCAACTCATGGGATTCAAATACCTTTCAAAGTAGTTTTCTTTCAAAGTGTGATGCAATTTTAGGCTTTCTGGTTGGACTTGAATCATATAGATTTAACCCTCTGGCCACAATGATTATAATAATTAGGGGTCATCTCATTATTGTGAGAAATAAAAGCAACGTTGGTATCAATAACACGAGGCGATATCCTGGACAGTCAGCAATAAACTGTTCTGACTGTCCAAGTCACAAGTCATCTCATTATTGTTTCTAAATTACTCAGTTTGCATGATGACCAAGTTTGATACATATTGTGAAGATTACATTAAGCCATGTACATGCCTGACTCTCTGTGGCCAACTATGCACCAGTGCAGGGTGTCCAAGATTACAGCGGCAGTGGAATTCTCATGCTGTCCTCAATCATCTGAAGACAAAGTCATAGTTGACCAAATATTATCAGCAGCAAACAGAGAGCTGGAGGACTGCCATGTTTTACTCCTTGAATTGCCATTTGAAATATAATAATACAGTACTTATATTTTACAATTCTACCATCCATTGTGCAAAGGAGATCCTCTTTGTTGCCCATCACTGGGCAAAGAATGGGACAAGTGAGAAATGCTTTGGGTATCATTTATTTGCCATTTCTCCTGAGCTCTTTGAAAGCATGACGATTATGGCTGGAGAAGATGAGAGTAGTGCTCCTTTTCGATCACAGAGATGGTGTGAGGAGGAGTCCAAGATTTTTCTGAACATCCTTCATAAGTATTTACAGGTTCAAGGTATAAGACTGGAGCTTGGGATAGGTCGGTCAAGACTGACATTTATGTTACTGTCAACCTAAGAATAAGGGAACGGTGTCATCATCAATGCAATGACGTGAGTCAATACAAGCCTGACCTTCTTGCTCAATGGGAAGCTGACATCTGGGCACAGTCACCACTTCAGTACTATAAGTATATCATCTTTTAGGTAAACCATTCACCTGTTCATGCATGCCATCTTCTAATGCTACATTATGGTCTGTTTATGTTTCAAGCCCCTGCAAAACTTGAAAGGAATAAGGAGGTGCAGAAGAGCAAATAAGAGAACCAAAGTGAATGCCAGTGTATGTACAACTGCTGTTGTTTAAGATGCATTTGTTTGCATAGTAACAGTTGAAGCAATTAAAAATAAGCCTGCATAACTTTTATACATCAGTACCACATCTGTCAGTACTGACACAGCTAAAGGTTTGTAGTATGACTGCAGTATAACTTTTATACAGCAGTATCACATCTGTCAGTAGTGGCACAGGTAAAGGGCAATTGTATGAATGTAGTATAACTTTTATACAGCAGTTTCACATCTGTCAGTAGTGGCACAGGTAAAGGGTAATAGTATGAATGTAGTATAACTTTTATACAGCAGTATCCCATCTGTCAGTAGTGGCACAGGTAAAGGGTAATTGTATGAATGTAGTATAACTT
Source organism: Protopterus annectens (assembly GCF_019279795.1). NCBI lineage: Eukaryota > Metazoa > Chordata > Ceratodontiformes > Protopteridae > Protopterus > Protopterus annectens. The sequence goes on along the minus strand of NC_056729.1, from coordinate 114,537,345 downwards.
TTATACAGCAGTATCACATCTGTCAGTAGTGGCACAGGTAAAGGGTAATTGTATGAATGTAGTATAACTTTTATACAGCAGTTTCACATCTGTCAGTAGTACACGAACCAATCCAGCAGCCGGAACACAATCTGCTAACTGCCTGCTCACAGAATCAGCTAGTCAAGGAGCACACGATGAATTAAAAAATAATTTATTTCACAAATCCAAAGGTTGAGCGCTTTCACTCACTTGACTGTGAGTTTCATCAGAACAATTCATTCGGAACAACACATACAATAAATAGTAGAAAAGGCGCCAAAACGCCACAGAACTTATTAGTAATTAACCTATTAACAGACAATTAGTGTCTAAATAACTAAAAAAACAGCCTTTCATATAAAAGAAAAATATTAGTAAAATAGATACACTTTACAAAGACTATGTAAAACTCTTAATAAAAACTTTTCACAAACATTACAATAACTAACCAAAACTAAAATGTAATACTAGGAATTCTAAATATATATGGCTAAGATCTAGATATAAAAAGTTGTGAAAGGTAAGTGTTAAAGATACATATCTATATACACACACGTATAGAACTCTGAAAATTTAACTGAAAGTTAATTCAGCATGAGTAGGGGTTTGATAGTAACAAAATCATTAAGCCCAGGTTCAATGGTGGCATTGGTGAAAATCTGCCACCATAATTCTCTAAAGGCCAGATAATTTTTAGTATTTCCACCCCTAGGATTATTTCTGATGGTTTCCAGTATACCAAATTTGAAAGAATGTTCAGGACCACAGTTTAAAATGTGTCTACATAGGGCATTCTTAGTGTCCAACTTCCTAATAGAATAGAAATGGGAGTATATCCTCTGCCTCAGTTGCCTCTCAGTTTTTCCAATATAAAAATATTGGCAAACTGAGCAAATAGCCATGTAAACTAACATAGTCATTCTACAATTCCCTTTAGCAAAATGTATTTTAGATTTGCATATGTTATTAAGGCACACATCATTACATTCTAATATATAACGACATTGGTTGCAGGTTCCGCATTTAGTAGTATGGGATTTCTCAAGATGTCTACCAGTACCTACATGTTCAAAGTAATGTTTGAGATTCTTACCCATTTTGCTGACAAATAACGGTTCCTGTCCCACAATATTTCCAACCTCCTTTGTGGATGTAATAATGTACCAATTTTTACGTACAATATTTCTCAACATTTGGCTATATGGGTTATGTTCGACTATTAATGCCCTATTAAAATTAGGCCTGCTGACTTTGTGAGTGATAGTAGAATTACTATCCAAGTTAGTATTCAACCCCAACAATGGTGTGTATTTTGTCCCTCTTAGTTGGTAAACATAGGAACAAACGTCACTCAACATAAGCTGGTCGTAGCCCCTCTCAATAAAGAGGCTGGTGACGTAATTTAATTCATCAATAGTATCCTGATCTCTTGAGGTCATTCGTAAAGCCCTAATACATTGGCCTTTGAAGATGTTTCTTTTAAGTCTATAGGGGTGATAGCTATTAAAATCCAAGTACGAATTGGAAAATGTGGCTTTTCTGTATACAGATGATTTAAAACCTTCATCGTCAATGGAAATATATGTATCTAAATAGGGGACTCCGATGGTATTACAAGTATGAGTGAATTTTAGAAAGTCACAACTATTATTGACATGTTCCATAAAAGTATCAAACGTGCTTCTGTTACCATTCCACACCATATAAATGTCATCAAGGTAACGGGAATAGTAAAGCACGTTTGCAAAATGGACATTGTTAAAAATATTGTTCTCCTCCCAGTCAAGCATTACCAAATTGGCGAAGATGGGTGCACAAGCGGCACCCATCGCAACGCCTTTGGTTTGTCGGAATATTTCCCCCTCAAAATAGAAATAATTGTATTCCAATACTATGCTCATTAATTCAGCCAGGATAGAAATATCATCCCAGCAAAATCCAGTGTGTTTTCTTAAACTCCTAGTAAAGGCTTCTAAGCCTTCCTCCATAGGGATACTACTAAACAGGTCCACAACATCTATAGAACAGAAAAGTAAATTGTTGGTATCAATTGTTGTAGGGAAATTCTTTAAGAACTCCCATGAATCTTTGACAAGATGTTTGACCTTGTTATAGATGAATTTCAACTTCGTATCAATTACTTCACCTATGGGAAAAGTTTTAGATTTGCTACCGGATATTATTGGTCTGAGTGGGGGGTTAATATGATCCTTGTGTACCTTCGGGATTCCTACAATAGTGGCTAAAAGGGGGTGTTCCACGACCATATACCTGTATTGATCCTCTGTAATCCTCTGTTCCAACATATATTCTTCCAAAAACATGTCTATCCTGCGATACATGATATTCACTTCATTAATAGAAGCCTCAATGTAGTTACCAGACAAGTGTAAGATGTTATTCATAATAGAATTATACATGTGGGTGTCAAAAATGACAATCCCACCACCCTTGTCTGGTTTCATAATTCTGTGGCTACAATCTGAACATAACTCATTCAAAATAAAAGCTTCATCATCAGTCAGATTAGAAAAAACATTATTTTTCTTCCTTGTACTATTGGTTTTGTAAACCTTATAAATGTCATTAATCACCTTATTTTCAAAATTTGAAATACATGTGATATTGTGTGGAATAAAAGTACTCTTCTTATAGAGTCTTGTACAGTGAACATCATTGTCTACTTCATTAGAGGTAGTAACATCGTTGCTATTAAAGTCAGAATTATTAAAAGTAATAGCCAGATTCAATTTTCTAGTGTACTTCTTAACCTCAAGTATTGAGTCCACTACCCTAAAAGGTGGGGTAGGTATAAATTTTAGTCCCTTAGAAAAAAGACTAAAGTGAGAGGTATTTAGTCTCACATTGCTATAATTATAAATTTTAAAATTCCTATATTCATTAATAACATTGTCGATAGTCACTATGTCAGTATTACTTTTAAACGTATCCTGGTCGATGAAACCATGCTCAACTAAAGGGGGATCTGTTATTTCTTTCTCCCATTGCCCACTTGTCTCCAATTTCTGTGAGACCTGTTTGTCTGATGTTCTAAAAAACCCTGCTCATGGTTATTAGAAAATGAATCTTGTTCAACCCTTTCATTCAAAGGCGTATAACGCCCATGTTGTTTATTAGTTCCCCACTTATACACTGTATGTCTGTAATAGTGTTCTTTATCCCTCTGCATTTTTTTGAACTTGCGTTCATAAGCTTTTTTAGCTCTATCCTCAGCTAGTGAATATTGTTTCTGATATAAATTCTCCCATTGTGGGAAAGCTAAATCCTTTAATATAGATTGGTTAAGTTTTTCCACTTCAACAATCATACTACATAACTTAATGTCATTGTATTTAATTAGTTTCTTCATAAAATCAAACCCAAAACAGTCAAACATATCATTGAAGTCATTTTCGACTTCAGCCGTAATGTCGATGCCTAAAGGCACCTTAAAAAATCTCAAGCCTATCGGCACAATTCTAGTTGTAATACAGAAATTCAGATAGGCATTGTCAAGTTTTAAAGCGTTAATTGTATTAAGTCCTCTCCCAAAGGAGTAAATAACGTCTCTCAACGTGCCTCTTTGTCCGTTATTGCTAAATCTGTGTGCATTAGTACGATTGTCATCAAATTTACAGTCAACCGACAGAAAGTCCTGCAAAACTCTGTTGTCAACGGTATTCCCATTAGTAGCTTGACCACAGGTATTGGTATTTTTATTGTTACAAAAGGAGCTTTTTAAGCGACTTGACTCACCCGTGGCGGTGGCATATGTACGATTGCATTTCGGTCTCGTACCAACCCGTTTGGCTTCCTCAGCATAATTGCTGAATGAAAAGTCAAAAGTGAAATCTACCGCATCGGGTCTCATATGGTCCGCTATGGCCACAGATTCTGGTAGGTCAATGTCGCCTCTCGAATTCCCCATCGAACCTTGGCCATTAGGTATTCCCGGTGAGGAAGTAGGTATTACTTCCGCCTGAGCGTTTGTCGAACAGTGCGTATCAGCAACTTCATCCAGCAAAAATCTAGGGTTAACCATCCCTACGTCCTGGTTAAACCCAGGTAATTTATGTGCGAAAACAGTGTCAGTACTTTTAAAACCAGTAGAAAATTGTCCAACTAGCTCCATAATCTTAGTGACCTCCCCGCGTAAGGCAGCTAATTCCTTGCGAAGGCAAATAAGCTCCTTACCATGGTCGGGTGAGGCACCGCTGGATAAACTGTGAGATGAACTCATACCAACAACGGAATCGCTGCAGATTGCACCAAAACCAGAACACGAACCAATCCAGCAGCCGGAACACAATCTGCTAACTGCCTGCTCACAGAATCAGCTAGTCAAGGAGCACACGATGAATTAAAAAATAATTTATTTCACAAATCCAAAGGTTGAGCGCTTTCACTCACTTGACTGTGAGTTTCATCAGAACAATTCATTCGGAACAACACATACAATAAATAGTAGAAAGCCAAGCATACAGAACTTATTAGTAATTAACCTATTAACAGACAATTGGTGTCTAAATAACTAAAAAACAGCCTTATTTAGACACTAATTGTCTGTTAATAGGTTAATTACTAATAAGTTCTGTGGCGTTTTGGCGCCTTTTCTACTATTTATTGTATGTGTTGTTCCGAATGAATTGTTCTGATGAAACTCACAGTCAAGTGAGTGAAAGCGCTCAACCTTTGGATTTGTGAAATAAATTATTTTTTAATTCATCGTGTGCTCCTTGACTAGCTGATTCTGTGAGCAGGCAGTTAGCAGATTGTGTTCCGGCTGCTGGATTGGTTCGTGTTCTGGTTTTGGTGCACATCTGTCAGTAGTGGCACAGGTAAAGGGTAATAGTATGAATGTAGTATAAGTTTTATACAGCAGTATCACATCTGTCAGTAGTGGCACAGGTAAAGGGTAATAGTATGAATGTAGTATAACTTTTATACAGCAGTATCACATCTGTCAGTACTGGCACAGGTAAAGGGTAATTGTATGAATGTAGTATAACTTTTATACAGCAGTATCACATCTGTCAGTAGTGGCACAGGTAAAGAGTAATTGTATGAATGTAGTATAACTTTTATACAGCAGTTTCACATCTGTCGGTAGTGGCACAGGTAAAGGGTAATAGTATGAATATAGTGTAAGTTTTATACAGCAGTATCACATCTGTCAGTAGTGGCACAGGTAAAGGGTAATAGTATGAATGTAGTATAACTTTTATACAGCAGTATCATATCTGTCAGTAGTGGCACAGGCAAAGAGTAGTAGTATGAATGTAGTATAACTTTTATACAGCAGTATCACATCTGTCAGTAGTGGCATAGGTAAAGAGTAGTAGTATGAATGCAGTATAACTTTTATACAGCAGTACCACATCTGTCAGTAGTGGCATAGGTATATCACATCTGTCAGTAGAGGCACAGGTAAAGAGTAGTAGTATGAATGCAGTATAACTTTTATACAGCAGTATCACATCTGTCAGTAGTGGCATAGGTATATCACATCTGTCAGTAGTGGCACAGGTAAAGTGTAGTAGTATGACTGTAGTATAACTAGTACAGCAGCTAGATGTTCTTCTATTAGTAAATGCAATGGAGGCATACATCTCAACTGTCAGATTTTCACAGAATATCCAGAGTTTTGCCTCATATTTTTGGTCTGCTCTTCATAAAATTTGTGGTTTTCTGACAAATCACTAACTAATGACACAAATTTCACTTTCTGTCTTCACATCCTTCAGACAGTGCACTATACCACAAATCTTGTTATTCTAGCAGCTTTCTAAGTTATATGACAAACATTTACAATCAGTCACTATTTTAGGGTTTTTGTCCCCTGTTATGGCTTTGTCCACATTTCTTGAGTTAAAAGTTGGCAGCTTCATGGAGGGCAGTGCAAATACAATGAAAATTAGGTACATTCTTCAAAACTAAAGAAACATACCTGATTTTCCTTGTATTTCTGCCCTGTCTCGTGTATCTCTAAACTGTTCAGATTTTTTAGTTAACAAAAAAAAAAGTAACAGAGATCTTCCCTTCATCATTGCTTGCTTTCAGCAGCACTGATGTACTATGCAAGCCTGGGAACATAAATATATATGCATCAACAAATGTGGAAGAATGAGGAAACAGTGCAGTGGAGCACTACAGTGCCATTACACAAAGACCCTTTAAAGAAACATATGCAATTTCTTTCTTAAATGATGTCATCATATAATGGCAATAACCAACTCATAGGTATGGGTATGGGTATACGAGGATTTACCCAAGGATGGCTTTGTTTAATCACTTGGGCTTTGCCCTCATGATCAAACCATGCCAATCATGGGCACATTCTCAATATACCCACACCCATGAATCGGCTGTTGATTAATTAATATCCAATCATCTTTTTCTAAACTAAACACTATAGAAAGACTCCCTAGATTTCAGCTTAGTATTATTGAAACAATTGTGCCAGCCAAAAAGTTTTTTTCCCCTCACTTTGGTTCATTTTTATTTCATTAACAACTCTTATTTTATAGACTCTTATTTTATAGAAACTATAGCATTTCTAACTAAGGATTCCTTGCCCAGCTGCAACATATTACTGAATCCACTTTCACCTTCAAACTTGTACCCACATGCTGTATAAAACTAGTCTGAAATAAACTCAAACCATGTTCTATTCCAGCTTCTAACTTCCAAGCAAGTACCTTAAAATATTAGCTCATATAGCTTTATAAATGAGTCTATCCAGGAATCCCACATACCCTATCTCTCTGGAAAAAGTCACAAGTTATCTCTTTGCACAAAGGAGGAAACTCAACAGATAACTTTAAAATTAAAGTAATCTTATCCCTCCATCCAAAATACTTGAAAAAATGTATTCAAAAACAATTGCTAAACCATCTCCTGGAGGAAGAACTCCTATCAGCACACAACACGGATTCCATCCTTCCCACAGTACTAACACTGTACTTCAAACCTATATAGACACTATCAATAAAGCTAGAGATAATGGCAAACTAGTCTCCTCCTTAATTCTGTACTTGTCTAAAGCCTTCAACACAGTTTGTCACAGCAAACTTCTACTTGAAATGTCCTCATTAGGTCTCTCTCAGCCCACCCTTCTATGGTTCAAAATCTACCTATCCAATAGGTATCAGTCAGTAAAATGACACTGTACCCTCTCTCCATACCTCCAGGCACCACCAGTGTAAGGCAAGGCTCTATGCTTGTTCCACTTCTCTTTAACATTCTCACCAATGCTCTCCACACAACCACACAACAGGCCTTCCTGATACAGTGTGAAGATGACTCACCACTCATTTTCACATCTGACAACATGGCACACTTCCAAAAAAATTACTCAATGAGCCTTAACAGTAACTGAAACATGGCTTTGTAACTTACAACTCATGCTCAACCCTCAAAAAAAAAATTGCTGCTTTTTTTTCATAAATCCCTCTTCCATGAAAAAAAGCTCTCTCTCTTGATAATAAATCCATTGAATTTACTTCTCATAGCAAATTATTAGGGATGATAATGTATATAAATTTGTTTACAGGGGAAAGTCTGACTGGGACAAAGCCCACTTTCAGCAAAGGCCCAGGGATAAACACTCCAGAAACGTCTTTAGAATGTGGGAGGAAACCAGAACACCTAGAGGAAACCCATATGAATGCAGGGAGGACATACAAACTCCACAGAGAAGAAATCCCAGCTGAGAATCAAACCAGAGAATCTCCTGCTGTAAGGTAACAATGGCAACTGCTGCATCACTGTATTTACAGAATTGGGTAAGAAAAACTCATCAACAACTAGGGATGCTTTATAGATGCAAAAATGTACCTCTCAACTGTCCAGATTTTCAAAGAATGTCCAGATTTTTGCCTCAGAATTCTGGTCTATTCCTTATAAAATCTGTAGTTTTCTGGCAAATAACTTATGATTGAAGTCACTAAATAGTGACATATATTCAAATTTCGGACTTCATATCATTCAAAAATGCATGCTAACTCAAATCATGTTATTCTAGCAACTTTCTAAGTTTATATGAGCAATACTGAAACGCTATACCTATTTTTTGGCCTTTGACCCCCCCCCCATTAATGTTAGACTTTGTCCAGATTTCTTGCACTAAAGGTTTGAGAGGTATGGACAAAAACTTTCCCACTGATGCAACTAACGCTACACTCGCCACTACTTATCTCCTCCTCAAACTTTATTATGGTGTTTCTATTCTTACTAACCTACAGATACCATAAAAATTGAAATTTGAACAATGCTATAAGAAATACATTTTCAGAAAATAGCCTTTTAGAACCCACCACTGTATAGCAGTAAAAAGATTAAATTGGTTAGAACTACCCCATCAACTAACATATACACAGCTTCTTACCACCTATAAAATTATCTAGAATCAATCTGCTTGGCCAGCACTAAATAACATGCAACACAACTATATTCCCAGTTGGTCATTATGATCACATGGTCAAAAACTCCTGTCTGTCCAGAAATCTGTCAAATCTGCTGAGCTTTGTCTATACTCGTACCATGTTGCTAAGGTCTGGAACTTCTTATCTATATCCATCAGGTCAATACCCTCCCTCTCATCTTTTAAAACCATTCTGAAAGATTACCTAGCAAAAGCTGGCTCTATTTTTGCTCAACACCAGGATCAACTATATCACTAAATGTGAACAAATACAAATTCATTTTACATTTTCTTACTCCCTTCTTCACTCACTTTTTACTTCTTTCAATCTCTCTCTCCCCTGGGTTTCTCTATAAATATACCATAAGCCTGTTTTTTTTCTTACTTTGTACTGCAACTCTTATTTGTATTATAGTATCTTTCCTTTAAAGTCTCTATAAACTGGCTAAAATTGCTCTATTAAATTATTACATATAACGTGTATCTATTCAAAACCAATGTTTTCATACTATGTTTAATTTGCTATAATTATTTAAACTGTAGTTGTTTTTTGTATTATTTTTTAAAGACTATAAAATTATTGTTCTTCATGTTTTGTAATACTTTTGAGCTTTTCTTCCTAGTCCTCTGCTGAAAATGGACCCCTACCCAGTCAGACTTTCCAATAATCAAATGTCATTCAATCAATAAACAGTTTCTAAAAAAATCCTTTTGTAATACCGAAAGATACTAATAATGTGAAGCATGTTTTGTTTGTCAGCTTTTTAATAGGTGAGATTTTTAAACATTTTGAGAATATTACTAATGTATACAGATGTTATTTGAGAATAAATATTACATTAAAAATAATTACATAGACTCGACCAAAACTTGTTGTCAATAATCTCAAGTGAATAGGAAGAAATATTCATCTTACTTTTATTAAACAGAGTTTAATGAAGACATTTCCAGTTTGTAGAACAGTAATTATCTAACCAGTTTACAATAATTTGATTGAGGATGCCAGAGCATAGCTTTCAGTGTCAAACAGTTAATGCCCCCTTTTTCCCCCAAGATCTAACACAATGTTTTAAAGCCAGTCAACCTTTTTTCTTTTACTATAAGAATTACAAGAATATTTTATTGAATTATTTTTTATTTTTGATGAAATCTGTCTGCTACCAGAGTCGTAGAATGGATTATGTACAGAATTGTTGGTAACATAGCTTTTTACTTAATTTGGACAAGGCATATCACACAACTAGCACTGTAGGCATGATAACAATATATCATGTCAATGCTGTTATCATTAATGAGGTAACATGCTGTTGTTTCTACCTAGGTCAAGACTTTCTAAAGATAATTTGCCTGCAATCCCTGGGTCTGATAATTACCCAGATGATGCTTGTGCTAGCATGCTAGTGTGCTCATTAGCCTGCTTGCTATTAATACCTATTGTGTTTTTCTCTATATATGTCTGACTGCTGTTACTCTCTCCCTCTCTATTACCAGCTGTCCAACATGATGGTTAAGTATTAATGAGGATTTGCCCTGCCTGCTGAATAGCAACCTCTTCCACATAATACTGCGGTCTCCCCATACTAAGGAACAGAACCCATCCTCTCCCTGTGCAACAGTCTCAAAAGGGAATATATCAAATAAGAGAAAGTATGTGCTTTAAAACCACTGTCTGTAGACATAATAGTGTGTAATACTGTAGGTTTGTAAATTTACTCTCACTATCCAGGACAGCCAGCAGCTAAAACCGACCGGTTCCCAAACTCAGATTCCCTTCCCCTCTTTTAACCTATGTTAATAACTTATATCCTTCCCTACTTGTTTAGTTGTAGCCTCACTATATCCTTCTATTATTTTATACTCTTCACTGCCTAGCCACTCTGCATACTCTTCCTACTACCTAGGTTTTTATCACCTACCTCTCTCCACCTAATCTTACCTTAGCAATCAGCTCTACTGATTGTTCTCCTAGGATTCACTACTTCTGTGGCTCTACCCATTCCGTTCACCCTGCAGGCTCACTCCACTCCCCTACCCTACCCCCAAATCTCACCCACCCCCAGCAGTCCTACATTTATACACCCCTTACCATACCCCCCTTACACCACCACCAATCACAAACTCTTTCCTCTTCAAGAGCTAATACTCACTTCCTGCCAGTCACCACCTTACTATTCTATCTGTAGTTATCCCTGTATATCAACCTCAACTGAATTTAATCTACAATGTCTCCTGTAACTGCCTTAACATACCACAAACGTTTACTTTTATTCTCACTACTAACTTTTCTAACTATACCTTATCTACTTACTTTCTATGAACGCCACAAATATCTCAGATCTCACAACCTCTATAAGGAAACCTCTATACCAACACTTCTCCTTCCCTATAGTCCCTGTAACACCTCTTTTCCACCAAAGTATTCATCAGCCAAGTTTAATAGACTTACTCGCATTACTTATTATAACCCAAAAGCCAGGAGATCTCAGAACCTAATTTGTAAACTTTTACAACTCACCCTGTGAATACTGGACCACTCCCTTTTAGACGGTGACATGCACCCAAACCCTGGTCCAACCTCTAGCTCATCTACAAAGTCTGATACAACAACTCCTACTAACACATTCCTGACTACTAAGCCCCCCAACTCTCTTCTGATAGCTCATCTTAATATTAGTAGCATAAATAATAAAGTTGCTCACCTGCATGCCCTTATAGATGTACATTCTTTTGACTTCCACTGTCTCACTGAAACATGGCTCAAGCCATCAATACAAGAAAATGTAGTTACTCCCCCTGGCTATGATATCCTGAGACTTGACCATAGTGCTAAGAAGGGTGAAGGAGTAACTATACTATATAAAAATGGATTGCAAGTTACCTTACTAGACCACAAACCTCCACTATCTAGTAATGAAAAGATTCTTATATCCAAGATCCAACTCGATAAATGTAAATTCATATATATCATCTGTACCTTCCCCCAGGCAATAATACTAACACATTAGAAGCTATCCTCAGTTGGCTCTCAATCAACTACCCACAAGAAACCATAATATTGGGTGACTTTAATATAAACTGGAATTCCTGTTCATCTGAGCAGCATTCTACTCATATTAACCTATATGGTTTCACTCAAACCATCACATCCCCTACCAGAACCAATAAACTTAATAACAAAGAAAGCACCCTAGACTGGATTCTCACTAACAGTCACCAACAAACTTATAAAACAGGTACCCTCCCTGAAGATATAAGCGACCACACACTCACCTATTTAATCATATATAAGACTGAAACTCCCAACTCAACCATTTATAGGACAATAAGGGATAACAAAAACTTTAAACCTGATAGCTTTCAAACAGAACTTAGTGCCTGTGACTGCTCACCCCTCAAACACCTCCCATTAGATGATGCAGTCAAATACTTTAATTCAACATTCTTAGCAATTCTTGATTGTCATGCTCCAACACGCAAAATTAGAACCAGGACTAAACCAGCCCCTTGGCTCACCAAGACTACCAAACAAAAAATCGTCTTAAGAAATAAACTATGGGCCAGCTGGCGGTCAACAAAAAGCCCTTCAGAACAATTATTGTTCAGACAGCAAAGAAATGAAGCAAAAAAGCCATATTGTCTGACAAAAGAAACTACTACTGCCAGCTTCAACAAACCCACCAAAATAATCCTCAAAAATTCTGGTTAGGCATTAATAACCTCCTACACCCAGGCCGCTTAGGCACTCCTACTCCCTTAGGCTCTGATCACAACAATCCCATTCAAATAGCCAACTCTTTTAACACTTTTTTCACAGAAACCATTCAATCCCTAACCAATCAACTATCCCCTAACTCCGCATCCTCTGCACCTGCCATCTCCTATAGCCCCCCTCTATTTCATTTTCAACCAGTTCCCACATCCCTTGTCTATAACCTTATTCAGAAATTTAAACCCACCACTCTTTCTGCAGACCTACTACCTGTGGAATACCTGCAAAAATTAGCAAAAAACATAGCCTACCCCATATCCATCCTCATTAATAGAACTTTTTCAGAAGGAACCATTCCATCAATCTGGAAAGTTTCTCACATTATCCCCCTGCATAAAGGTGGTAATTCCAAAGAGTTTTCCAACTACAGGCCCATAGCCATATTATCCCCTTTGGCAAAAGTAATGGAGAAATGCATTCATAAGCAACTTTTAAGCCACCTACTTGAAAATAATTTATTAGTCACCTGCCAACATGGCTTCAGACCATTTCATAGCATCACCTCTGCTCTCTTATTCTTTACTAACGGCATTAATAGAAATCGTAATAATGACACTCTATCCTCAGCCCTCTTTATTGATTTGTCAAAAGCCTTTGACATGGTTAACCACCGCCTCCTCATAAACACACTTAAAAACCTGTCATTGGATGCTCTTGCCATACAGTGGTTCCAATCCTACTTAAATAACAGGCAACAGGCTGTACTATGGGCAAATACCTTATCTTCCCGCCTCCCAGTTGCCATAAGTGTGCCTCAAGGCTCAATACTGGGTCCTCTCCTCTTATCCATCTTCACAAATGACCTCCATTCTGTAATTCCTCAAGCTACCTGTATCCAATATGCAAACAACTTCACACTTATATGCTCAGCCACTTCCTCATGAGAACTTCAGTCCCTAGCCAAAAACACCATTAGCATAATTGAAAATTAGCTTCTACACCGAAGTCTTATCTTGAACCCTAAAAAAACAAAAATGCTACTATTCACCCCTACCAATAGAGCCTCCCCACTTAACTTTACTGTTACTTCTAGCAATGGAACAATAATATCTCTTGATCCTACTACAAAACTACTTGGGGTACTTATTGATAAAAACCTCACCTTTGAGCCTCACATTAATAACACTATAAAAACAGTGAACAAAAAATGAGGTTCTCTCTACAGGATCAAAACCTTTCTTACTCCACTAGCCAAGTCAACTATAGCCTGTACCCACCTTATCTCCACCCTACTATATGCCTCACCTATCTATACTAAATTATATAAAAACAACCTGAATAAACTGTCTACCTCCTACAACAATATTGCCAGATTTGCAGCTGGGTCCTCCTATAGGACCCATCATTGCATCAATCTGAATCAACTAGGCTGGTTAGAATTGCCAAATCTAATACTTTTCAACCAACTAACAATAGTCCATAAGATTCTGTATCAACCTACAAATACACCAATACTCAATACCCTAATCACCCCCTATAATAATCTCAAAACCCTACGCTCATCTAACAAATTACTAGTACAAATGGCTAAATCCAATAATTTAGCTGGTGACGTATTGTTCCCTAATACATTGGGTAAAACCTGGAACAGCCTCCCTAATCACCTAACCTCCCTAGCCTCAGCTAACCTATTTAAAAGCAAACTAAAACCCTACCTTAAATCACACTGGTTATGCCCCTGTGTCAACCCAGACTAACTACCAAACCCTTCCCTCGACACCTATCTTTTCATGAGTATAATCTTGTGTATTCTCTAATGATAATAAAGTTAATGTGACTATACAGCGGACTAATGTCCTGTATATATTTTGAATGTTTATCCATAGCTATCTTACACTAGGACTTCTGGTGAGACTTTACAGAATAAGAGTGTCCTTGTACATACTTTGTATGAATATCCATTGCTGTTAGACACTAGCATTTTTATGTGACATTTGTGTGTGTGACTTTATAATTAATAGTGTCTTTGACATATTTTATCAGGAATATCCAAAACTGTTTGCACTTGGATTTTTCTTATTCAAATGCTAAATCCTATGAAATATAATGTATGCCTAAGCTTTGTAATGTACCAATGCCTTTGTACATACCATTGTGTTTATAAACATTTTGATGTAAGTGGAGCTTTTCTCCCTGGGCCTCCACTGAAAATGGACATATATCCAGTTGGACTAGCCCGGTCAACAAATGTAAAATAAAAATGAAATAAATGATGCAGGCTGCTTTGATATTATTTTTTCCTTGTGAAGTTTACTTCAGATTCTAACTGATAGGAGCATTTTTGACCTGTATGGAACATCCCATTTAATAAGTGGGATTTGGAGATGGTAATATATGAAACACCCTTATTTTCACTTGCCATTCCAGGACCTATTTGGCTTCATTTCAGTCTAGTTTTCAGTAAGGATGCAGTACAACAACTGTCTTTTATTGAGTATTCAGTATCTTCCACATGAGAAAAGACCAACATTTTATAATAACACTTATCCTGCTTGGTCCCTTAGCAACATTTTAGCATTTACAGATCTGGAAGAGTTTGTTTCAGATTGCGGTGCTATAGTTTGCCTCCTACCTTCCAAGTGACTCCAAAACAATGATCTCTAGGATTGCTTCATCAGATAAATAACCTTTTGGTGAAAGAATCATGTTTGTTATTTTTTTTTTTTACAATATACATACAATTTCTGACGCTAGTCATAGCAAAGTAGATGGACAGAATGTTATGGCTGCCCAGTTAATATCCAGTTACAGTCTTTTTTCTCCAGGGATCCTTTTCTAATTTTACCAGCTTTGAAAATCACGTGGTCACCTTCTTCATTTGGAAAAGAAACAGTCCACTACAGTATACCTATAGTATGTCCTACTTTCCTTGTAAGAGTAAAAAATTCCTGCCATGCAGTCTGGAGCTTAAATTACCAAACCGGAATATCTCCACTAGCTTTTGTCTTGCAGTGCTTTCTCTTACTCTCACTGTCTGCTCATTGCAAACCTTTTGCTGGTGTTGAGCTTCAGTTATGTGAATATGTGTCAGTCGCATGAGCTCCTTAATCTTTTTCTTGAATTTCAATGCAAACTCTACAACAGACTATTTGTAGGAATCATCTTCACAAACACATTTATCATGAATTAAGTCTAGAGGCCCTTTTACCTTATGATAATAAAGTAATACAAATGGTCAAAAAACATGGATTCATGGGGCACCTCTTTGCCTGAAAAGAGGAGATGAGCCAGGTACTAGTGTCGCACCTACGTAAAGTGGACTGTGAAGCCTTTTACCATGTTCTTAAGAGTATTGTTAAACATCTCTGACTGTGTTTTCTTTTCTCAATTGTAACCATCTTGATTTGTTGTCACATCTCCAACTCCACCTCTAGTTTCTATTTCAAGCCGAATATTAAGGTAATCTACCACCTATAGTTGCTTTACTTCAGACTGAATTTTAAGATCTTCCAGGGCAAAACTGGCCAGTCACCTAGCTGCATGTTGCATATCTCCAGTCCCTGGCAGACTCTCTCCATGCTCAATGTACCAAAATTTGCCAGCACACAAGGTGGCTATCATATCACTCTTTTTCAAACCACATGTAGGAGTCCTTTCGATTTATGCTTTTTAACTAGCTGTACTGCTGACATCTTTATGTACACCTCAGGGCTCATCATGATATTGCCTTATCTGCTATGACTAATAAATAAAATAACTTTTCTATAACTTATATGGCTATTTAGTAACAGACTGTTTTCCAGGCAATACAACTATATATGCGTGCAAAAAAAAAAAAAAAACACCAGGTAACATGATGACTGGTTGAGGGTTGAATTGTACCACTACCACTAAATGTGCTAAGGACAGAGGGACAAGCCTTATGTTCTGCACCACTGATGCCATTGTGGCTAAGTGACAGACTTGCACCATTGCTACCCAAATATTTTTGCCAGAGGGTATATTGACCTTAAGATCTTATGACAAAAAGCACACTACTGCCTTGTGTTAAGACTAACACCTGCCACATACAAATAAGCTGTACAATGACAGTGTCAAAACAGAAATGTAATCACTGCCTTCCTAGTATTTCACTCACCCAAGTCTGACCTCAGTGCCTTCTAGTGCCAGCTTACCACTAAACTAAACTGTTCTTTATGCCCATACACACTTATTCTAGTTCCCATGAGGGGCTACTAATACATCTCCTGAGAGAGTATCCATTACCTGTATTTACATTACACCATCAACAATCAGACTGCCAATCTGATGTCCATACCTCATTATGAGAGTTAATGGTCAAACTGGAATTAAAAAAGAGTAACATAATTCTAGTACTAAATTTGTGTTGTTGTTAGTACTAGCTTCAACCAAGTAGTTAAGTCTTCAAAATCATTCCCAGCCTGTGTGTTAGTAGTCATTCCAAGATTGAGGTAATTCTTTGCTTTCACTTGTAAATAGGCTTTGCTGTACTCTGCAAATGGAATTTATACAGACTTGCAGTACATTTTCCAAGTCACTTATTGTGTTATATAAAGCCTACCTCTGGTCACTACTTCCCAAGTTTTGTCTCATATATACTGATGTGCATTTTGATTGTTCTAGCAGCTACATTTTGGGAACTGCTTCATGTCTTCTTACAGCTGAAGAAGGCCATTAGCTTGCTTTCTGTCCTTACTGATGCAGTGTGTAAAGTGCAGTCTTCACCCAGGAGAAGTACGGTTGAATAAAATGATTGTGTTAGACACAATATTATGCTTATATGCCTTCACTTTTTTTTAGTATGCACACAGACACTCATTTATCAGATGCCATTTACAACAAGAAACAAAAAAAGGTTTACTGGTAGCACACCTTGCATGCTAACTTTATGACCGAACACAAAAACTTTAAATACCAATACAGTAATAGGGGAGTTGATCTTTATATGTTACCGACCATACTCATACATCTCAACTTCTTAGATCAAAAAATCAGGACAAAGCCAAAAGCAAATTTATCATCATCCTTTCTGCACCCCCCCCCCCCCATTTCATCACACTCTCATCACCCTTTCTATTTCACCCTAATCCAGCTCTTTCTCACAGCTACAACTATTATCTGCCTTCGCCAACTAGATTCAACCCTCTATGTCAGTTAGCATTGGAAACACAATCTTCTGTGTTGTTTTACAACTACAGTGCTGTTGTATTACACTGTACTCACTACAACACATGCTGTAAATACTCTTCTCAAAGTGTTCCATTTAAGTTATATTTGTGAATTGTAGCTAGTAGCTATTACTATACTGATTTTTTTATCTCTATGTTCAATGTTAATAACATATATATGTATGTCAATATAGTTCAAGACTGTTAGTATTTAGTAGCTATGTACATGTATGCATAGAGATTTCATCCCCAGGCCTCTGCTGAAAATAGGCCTTGTCCCCAGTCGGACATTATCCAGTAAACAAATGAAATAAAAAATAAAAAAAATAAAATAATGGGTGACAAAGCCACAAAAATAGGGACACATTTTAAATATTGATCTTATAAACATAAAAGTTGCTAACATAAAAAGTCTTGTGTTACCATGCATTTTATGAAAGATATGAAGTTTGAAACTCAAAAGCATTATTTAGTGAATTCAGTCCTCACTAATTTGCCGCAAAAATCCCGAAAATCACAAATTTTATGAGAAAAAGACCAAAAATATGAGGCAAAAATCTGGACATTCTAAAAATCTGGATAGATGAGAGGTATGACTATACTGTTTTACATTTTCTACTAGTTACATCCCAGATATGATGACAGATGTTGAGGCAGCCTTTCAGTGCTGGGAGATTGTGAGCATCTTATGTTCTCACTGCTTTCTGACATGGTTGTCTGAGTCTGGAAATGGTTTCAATAATTTGATGAATATTTCCTCTGCAGAAGCAGCTTGTATGGAAGGGATATGTTTTGAACTTTGCACATATAGGAATCAAACCGAATCATAAAATTACATACTAAAACAGTTATTTGACACATACGATTTCCATCATGTATTGTAATAGACAGGAGATATAAGCCATTAGGCTATTGTCTTTTCTAAAATAAAACTTAAGTCCTTCTAGAAATTACATTTTAACAAATGTTAATGTTTTAAACTTCTTCCACCACCTTATAAACAGAAAAAGCTCTCTATAAATACAAATAGGGGCATTTTTGCCAGAAACCTTTCATTTTGTTTCATTTTACTATACAACACGTAAACAGATTCACTATGTCTAAATAATACTTTCCTAAGGCCACTTTGCTAAATTTGCTTTTCATAACTTCTTGCAATCAAATGTACCTATATATTCTGTATCCTTCTTGCATTTTAAGTTTGAAAGCAACTTCTTTACTCTTAATGTTGAGCAAATTGGTAATGGTTAAACCAGTAGCCTTAAATGATTAATATACACATGTAAAAAGAAATTGTATATTATGTCTTATCTATGTTAAATTCCTCTTTTTAAGGAATTGTATTTTACTAACTACAGCCTTATATGTGTTCTCATTGACAAGTCAATTTATTACATTTAGATGCACTAAATATAAAATTAAACACATGCATACTGGAGCACTGAATATCTGACTTCTGTAACTGAAAGCAAAGTTGGTATTTCAAGGTCTGTATCATAATGTTACAAACTGTCACTATATGTTAAGAGTTTTGAAGTACACTCCTGAACTGTTTAATAATGAATGAGATCTCATTAAATGTAACTACCAGGGAGTTTAGCAGATATGTAGTGTTGGGTGGTGTGTGTGTGTGTGTGTGAAGGAGAAGGTGCAGGCCTGCTATACCACTTAACTCCTCCTAGACTAATGAGCAGACGATGTAATGGGGTGCAGCAATAGAAGCCATTTTTTTTTTTAATCACCAAAAAGGTGATAGAACATGTATTGCAAAAAGAAAGATGTATGGTGGGGGCAGAGAGACCATGGATTATTTCTCCATAGTACTTTAATCAACTTTTAGCACTTGCTGAAATCAGAAAATGATTCAGAGACATAGAAATCAGCTGTTAATTAACATCCTTGATCAAGTAGGGAAAGTGATTACTGCTTTTTATTTAAACTTTTTTCTCTTTTAATTTTGCATTTCATGCCTGTTTGTATTTCATATTGTGTTGATAATGTTTCTGGTGACAATATTATAAAAAAGAATTATAGCCAAATAGTTGTTCATGTCATATTTTGAAGTGAAAAACTGTTACAATACATGTGGGAGAAAGCTTTAAATTCTGAAGTGGTTCATAAATGAACGGCTGATACAAGATGAATGAAAACTACAAGATTTGAATAGAAAGAAAGTCGGCTTATTGTGACTATAAACTAATATTCAGATGCATTACTAAACTGCAATTTAAAGGTAAAAGAATGGATATTGAAAATAATGCTATTGTGGAACTGAGGGTAGTATTTATTCTGAGGGAGACAATTGTTGTGACTGTAAATGGGAAAAGCATGAGGAACAGATACATTTGAGTATAACAGATAACTGAACTAGTGTTGAAAAGGGCAAGTCAAGTTCTGCTAAAGAGCAGAAAATGATAGAGTAGACAAAAATAATCATCGGATGGAGAACAGATTAAAGGCTGCATGTGTTTGCAGAGAGAGTGATGGCTCTGATGCACCGCCTGACATTGCAGTGTAATGCACATCAGCAGAAGGGTTTAGAATTGTCAGTACATAGTAGAAAGAAGGTGGGATGGCTGCATAAGGGGCGGCAGTTCTTGTATCAGAAGTAGTCAATAAAAACTAAATGAAAACTCTAGCCAAGCAGACTGTTTTACTAAGCATAAGAAACACAGGGCTGTTATACCAGCTGATGTCCATTACCATAAAGGTGACTGCAAAATATCCCAAGTAACAAATTAAAACAAAGAATGAGAATGAATCATGGGATAGATGCAAATTACCCTTGTGAACATCAGGTGTTTCAGCTATATGGCGATTCTGAATGCCCATGATTATTTCTTTTTAAGTTGTTTCAATGGACAATTTGAGGCCAATAAAGCCAAAGCCCACAAGCTGTGGATATGCATATTTGGCCTTGTTATGACCTCACCAGCACAGCAAAAGCAGAGTGTTTGACTCAGCATAAGAAACACAGGGCTATTATACCCAGCTGATGTCAATTATCATAATGTTGACTGCAAAATATCCCAACTAACAAATTAAAACAACGAACAAGAAGCTCACACAGAAAAAACAATCAATAAAAACTAAAACAGTTTTTACACCTGATGTTCACAAGGGTCATTTGCATATATCCCATGTACCTCTGATACAACAGGCTTGAGAGGTCACTCAGTGGAAGTTCTAGCTTGGCTGGAGTTTTCATTTAGTTTTTATTGATTGTTTTTTTCTATGTGACCTTCTCACTCTTTGTTTTAATTAGCATCAGAATCATTGTGACAGAAAGTGAACTGGGCTTAAAACCAATGAAAAAACATTAAATTGTAAACAGTCATTTTTATATTCTGATGAGGGAAATTATATGCCATGATTCATCCAAAAGCCTGTCCCTGGAGTTTAAATTTGATGTTGCATGACATTAAAGTCGATTTTGAGTTACAGTCCTCTGTGAAAGGCTACTGTGGTTATGTTTTTTTTTTTTAATAAATTGCATATATCTAAACTAAGCATTTGCTTTTTGTTTTTTGGGGTTTTTTTTTGTTTGTTTTTTTTTGGGGGGTTTTTTGTGTCTTTTTTTCATCGCATTGAGTGTCTTAAGTTGCTGCATTGCTTTTAATTAACTGGGCTTCAGTGTCTTCACAGAAATTATTATTTACTTACAAAAATAATGTTCATGTACTGTAGTACCCTCATGTGGTAATGTCATCTTCAGTGGGACTTTTCAATAGGTTATCATAGTTCATATACAAGCTATGCCATAGAAAGTGACTGCCACTTTTGCATGGACAACCAAACATCTCTTTCAGACATACCTTGAGACAACTGTTTGTTGTCTGTAAATTTAATGTCAGACAGGAGTTACTTACCTCCACAACCCCACCACACTGATGTGTAACTGAATGCAATGAAATCTTTTCACACATGCTGTCAGAACATTTTAAGGTAGCCACAGTCCTTCCCACCCTGCTTATCAACTGCACTCCCCTCTTTGCAAATTACTGGATTCACCACTGAATACCTAGATTTTTTTTTTTTTTTTTTTGCCATTAAGCATTTTTTTTAAATTAACCTTAGCTACAGAGGATGTTAGAAGCAGAACATATGGCTGCATTTGCAAACAGGTCATTTGTTTATTATCTTCTACTCAGTTTCCTGTAAATTTCTCCATCCTATTAAATGATAACAAAAGTAAATTAAGAATCTCATGATTACGTTGCCATGCTAGAGAGCCAAGTAGTATTCTAATGTTTTCTGTACAGGTCTTTGCATAACTTTTTGATAGGAAAGGGTAACCTTGCTACTTTTGTCATCATTAAGCAGTTAGCCTACTTAAACTGTTCATGACCATTGTATGTTATGGGGATAGTCAAATGCAGTTCTTTGCAGTCCATTTAATTTTATTTTAAAACTAGGTCAGATCAACATGCTGCATGATGATAGTAACTGCATTTAGTTAATGTTGCTTATCACATTTTCTCTTCTTTTCAGTAAAATTTCCTGAAGTTGCACTTTATGTCTACTTTCTGCCAATAGTATGTCCCTCTTGAGACCATCTCTTCCCAATCCACAGACTTCTAGTTAAGTGGTTTGTCCTTTGGTAGTTAACCCTTCTGGATTGGGGTCAGCAGTTCCATAGAGTGGTGACAATGAGGTATTATAGGAGAGGAGCAGATCTGCCACCTGTCACTGTTACTCCCCAGGAAAACTTAGTAGTTGGGTGAGGGATCTACTTCCCAAGCATACCAACATCTCATTATAGACTTAGTAGCTATGAGATGTGGCCATAGAGTGCATCTCCATCATAGTACCTGGAGAGCAACATATTCCCTGATATGTCTCGTTGACACTCCCAGCTGAAAATTACCAGAAATTCGTAAACAGTCCATGCATGAGGAAATAAATCATTCAGTAGTGCAGATATCAGGAAATTAATAAAATAAATGTAAATTGATATCACCTAAATATGCAATAATTCATTATGTACTCAAGCTTGAAAATAATTTTATTAGTCCAAGTAATAATTTAAAATATATACCAATAAAGAAGCAATAAATGTACTGGGCTTAGTCTGTGTAGATTCACCAGGGTTTTGGGTTTCATGAGCTGACTATCTTATATGATTTGCTGTAAAATAATAACCTGCATTAATCACACCCCAACATATCATATTACATTTAAGAAATTAGCATATTTGAGTACTTTTTGTAGTAACAGAAAAAACGTTAAATTTT